>NW_027365244.1:0-128235 GCF_046119375.1 Phyllobates terribilis
AGGAGCTGGCATCTCACTCTCTTTGAATCTTCTTTATCATGCTAGGATTAGCAGGAAAAAGCAAAAAATTTCAGAATTGCACCTTGCAATGTGGAGATATTACTGTTTGTGCATTTACAATATTCATTGATTTTTGCCATTGAAAAACATGTTTTTCATATACCAGAAATGTTTGAAGCTACTGACTGAATGAAAGGAGCTGGCATCTCATTCTCTTTGAATCTTCTTTATCATGCTAGGATTAGCAGGAAAAAGCAAAAAATTTCAGAATTGCACCTTGCAATGTGGAGATATTACTGTTTGTGCATTTACAATATTCATTGATTTTTGCCATTGAAAAACGTCCAGAAATGTTTGAAGCTACTGACTGAATGAAAGGAGCTGGCATCTCACTCTCTTTGAATCTTCTTTATCATGCTAGGATTAGCAGGAAAAAGCAAAAAATTTCAGAATTGCACCTTGCAATGTGGAGATATTACTGTTTGTGCATTTACAATATTCATTGATTTTTGCCATTGAAAAACGTTTTTCATATACCAGAAATGTTTGAAGCTACTGACTGAATGAAAGGAGCTGGCATCTCACTCTCTTTGAATCTTCTTTATCATGCTAGGATTAACAGGAAAAAGCAAAAAATTTCAGAATTGCACCTTGCAATGTGGAGATATTACTGTTTGTGCATTTACAATATTCATTGATTTTTGCCATTGAAAAACGTCCAGAAATGTTTGAAGCTACTGACTGAATGAAAGGAGCTGGCATCTCACTCTCTTTGAATCTTCTTTATCATGCTAGGATTAACAGGAAAAAGCTAAAAATTTCAGAATTGCACCTTGCAATGTGGAGATATTACTGTTTGTGCATTTACAATATTCATTGATTTTTGCCATTGAAAAACATGTTTTTCATATGCCAGAAATGTTTGAAGCTACTGACTGAATGAAAGGAGCTGGCATCTCACTCTCTTTGAATCTTCTTTATCATGCTAGGATTAGCAGGAAAAAGCAAAAAATTTCAGAATTGCACCTTGCAATGTGGAGATATTACTGTTTGTGCATTTACAATATTCATTGATTTTTGCCATTGAAAAACATGTTTTTCATATACCAGAAATGTTTGAAGCTACTGACTGAATGAAAGGAGCTGGCATCTCACTCTCTTTGAATCTTCTTTATCATGCTAGGATTAGCAGGAAAAAGCAAAAAATTTCAGAATTGCACCTTGCAATGTGGAGATATTACTGTTTGTGCATTTACAATATTCATTGATTTTTGCCATTGAAAAACATGTTTTTCATATACCAGAAATGTTTGAAGCTACTGACTGAATGAAAGGAGCTGGCATCTCACTCTCTTTGAATCTTCTTTATCATGCTAGGATTAACAGGAAAAAGCAAAAAATTTCAGAATTGCACCTTGCAATGTGGAGATATTACTGTTTGTGCATTTACAATATTCATTGATTTTTGCCATTGAAAAACGTCCAGAAATGTTTGAAGCTACTGACTGAATGAAAGGAGCTGGCATCTCACTCTCTTTGAATCTTCTTTATCATGCTAGGATTAACAGGAAAAAGCTAAAAATTTCAGAATTGCACCTTGCAATGTGGAGATATTACTGTTTGTGCATTTACAATATTCATTGATTTTTGCCATTGAAAAACATGTTTTTCATATACCAGAAATGTTTGAAGCTACTGACTGAATGAAAGGAGCTGGCATCTCACTCTCTTTGAATCTTCTTTATCATGCTAGGATTAGCAGGAAAAAGCAAAAAAATTCAGAATTGCACCTTGCAATGTGGAGATATTACTGGTTGTGCATTTACAATATTCATTGATTTTTGCCATTGAAAAACATGTTTTTCATATACCAGAAATGTTTGAAGCTACTGACTGAATGAAAGGAGCTGGCATCTCACTCTCTTTGAATCTTCTTTATCATGCTAGGATTAGCAGGAAAAAGCAAAAAATTTCAGAATTGCACCTTGCAATGTGGAGATATTACTGTTTGTGCATTTACAATATTCATTGATTTTTGCCATTGAAAAACATGTTTTTCATATACCAGAAATGTTTGAAGCTACTGACTGAATGAAAGAAGCTGGCATCTCACTCTCTTTGAATCTTCTTTATCATGCTAGGATTAACAGGAAAAAGCAAAAAATTTCAGAATTGCACCTTGCAATGTGGAGATATTACTGTTTGTGCATTTACAATATTCATTGATTTTTGCCATTGAAAAACGTCCAGAAATGTTTGAAGCTACTGACTGAATGAAAGGAGCTGGCATCTCACTCTCTTTGAATCTTCTTTATCATGCTAGGATTAGCAGGAAAAAGCAAAAAATTTCTGAATTGCACCTTGCAATGTGGAGATATTACTGTTTGTGCATTTACAATATTCATTGATTTTTGCCATTGAAAAACATGTTTTTCATATACCAGAAATGTTTGAAGCTACTGACTGAATGAAAGGAGCTGGCATCTCACTCTCTTTGAATCTTCTTTATCATGCTAGGATTAACAGGAAAAAGCTAAAAATTTCAGAATTGCACCTTGCAATGTGGAGATATTACTGTTTGTGCATTTACAATATTCATTGATTTTTGCCATTGAAAAACATGTTTTTCATATACCAGAAATGTTTGAAGCTACTGACTGAATGAAAGGAGCTGGCATCTCACTCTCTTTGAATCTTCTTTATCATGCTAGGATTAACAGGAAAAAGCAAAAAATTTCAGAATTGCACCTTGCAATGTGGAGATATTACTGTTTGTGCATTTACAATATTCATTGATTTTTCCCATTGAAAAACGTCCAGAAATGTTTGAAGCTACTGACTGAATGAAAGGAGCTGGCATCTCACTCTCTTTGAATCTTCTTTATCATGCTAGGATTAGCAGGAAAAAGCAAAAAATTTCAGAATTGCACCTTGCAATGTGGAGATATTACTGTTTGTGCATTTACAATATTCATTGATTTTTGCCATTGAAAAACATGTTTTTCATATACCAGAAATGTTTGAAGCTACTGACTGAATGAAAGGAGCTGGCATCTCACTCTCTTTGAATCTTCTTTATCATGCTAGGATTAGCAGGAAAAAGCAAAAAATTTCAGAATTGCACCTTGCAATGTGGAGATATTACTGTTTGTGCATTTACAATATTCATTGATTTTTGCCATTGAAAAACGTCCAGAAATGTTTGAAGCTACTGACTGAATGAAAGGAGCTGGCATCTCACTCTCTTTGAATCTTCTTTATCATGCTAGGATTAGCAGGAAAAAGCAAAAAATTTCAGAATTGCACCTTGCAATGTGGAGATATTACTGTTTGTGCATTTACAATATTCATTGATTTTTGCCATTGAAAAACATGTTTTTCATATACCAGAAATGTTTGAAGCTACTGACTGAATGAAAGGAGCTGGCATCTCACTCTCTTTGAATCTTCTTTATCATGCTAGGATTAGCAGGAAAAAGCAAAAAATTTCAGAATTGCACCTTGCAATGTGGAGATATTACTGTTTGTGCATTTACAATATTCATTGATTTTTGCCATTGAAAAACGTCCAGAAATGTTTGAAGCTACTGACTGAATGAAAGGAGCTGGCATCTCACTCTCTTTGAATCTTCTTTATCATGCTAGGATTAGCAGGAAAAAGCAAAAAATTTCAGAATTGCACCTTGCAATGTGGAGATATTACTGTTTGTGCATTTACAATATTCATTGATTTTTGCCATTGAAAAACATGTTTTTCATATACCAGAAATGTTTGAAGCTACTGACTGAATGAAAGGAGCTGGCATCTCACTCTCTTTGAATCTTCTTTATCATGCTAGGATTAGCAGGAAAAAGCAAAAAATTTCAGAATTGCACCTTGCAATGTGGAGATATTACTGTTTGTGCATTTACAAAATTCATTGATTTTTGCCATTGAAAAACATGTTTTTCATATACCAGAAATGTTTGAAGCTACTGACTGAATGAAAGGAGCTGGCATCTCACTCTCTTTGAATCTTCTTTATCATGCTAGGATTAACAGGAAAAAGCAAAAAATTTCAGAATTGCACCTTGCAATGTGGAGATATTACTGTTTGTGCATTTACAATATTCATTGATTTTTGCCATTGAAAAACGTCCAGAAATGTTTGAAGCTACTGACTGAATGAAAGGAGCTGGCATCTCACTCTCTTTGAATCTTCTTTATCATGCTAGGATTAACAGGAAAAAGCTAAAAATTTCAGAATTGCACCTTGCAATGTGGAGATATTACTGTTTGTGCATTTACAATATTCATTGATTTTTGCCATTGAAAAACATGTTTTTCATATACCAGAAATGTTTGAAGCTACTGACTGAATGAAAGGAGCTGGCATCTCACTCTCTTTGAATCTTCTTTATCATGCTAGGATTAGCAGGAAAAAGCAAAAAAATTCAGAATTGCACCTTGCAATGTGGAGATATTACTGTTTGTGCATTTACAATATTCATTGATTTTTGCCATTGAAAAACATGTTTTTCATATACCAGAAATGTTTGAAGCTACTGACAGAATGAAAGGAGCTGGCATCTCACTCTCTTTGAATCTTCTTTATCATGCTAGGATTAGCAGGAAAAAGCAAAAAATTTCAGAATTGCACCTTGCAATGTGGAGATATTACTGTTTGTGCATTTACAATATTCATTGATTTTTGCCATTGAAAAACATGTTTTTCATATACCAGAAATGTTTGAAGCTACTGACTGAATGAAAGAAGCTGGCATCTCACTCTCTTTGAATCTTCTTTATCATGCTAGGATTAACAGGAAAAAGCAAAAAATTTCAGAATTGCACCTTGCAATGTGGAGATATTACTGTTTGTGCATTTACAATATTCATTGATTTTTGCCATTGAAAAACGTCCAGAAATGTTTGAAGCTACTGACTGAATGAAAGGAGCTGGCATCTCACTCTCTTTGAATCTTCTTTATCATGCTAGGATTAGCAGGAAAAAGCAAAAAATTTCTGAATTGCACCTTGCAATGTGGAGATATTACTGTTTGTGCATTTACAATATTCATTGATTTTTGCCATTGAAAAACATGTTTTTCATATACCAGAAATGTTTGAAGCTACTGACTGAATGAAAGGAGCTGGCATCTCACTCTCTTTGAATCTTCTTTATCATGCTAGGATTAGCAGGAAAAAGCAAAAAATTTCAGAATTGCACCTTGCAATGTGGAGATATTACTGTTTGTGCATTTACAATATTCATTGATTTTTGCCATTGAAAAACATGTTTTTCATATACCAGAAATGTTTGAAGCTACTGACTGAATGAAAGGAGCTGGCATCTCACTCTCTTTGAATCTTCTTTATCATGCTAGGATTAACAGGAAAAAGCAAAAAATTTCAGAATTGCACCTTGCAATGTGGAGATATTACTGTTTGTGCATTTACAATATTCATTGATTTTTCCCATTGAAAAACGTCCAGAAATGTTTGAAGCTACTGACTGAATGAAAGGAGCTGGCATCTCACTCTCTTTGAATCTTCTTTATCATGCTAGGATTAGCAGGAAAAAGCAAAAAATTTCAGAATTGCACCTTGCAATGTGGAGATATTACTGTTTGTGCATTTACAATATTCATTGATTTTTGCCATTGAAAAACATGTTTTTCATATACCAGAAATGTTTGAAGCTACTGACTGAATGAAAGGAGCTGGCATCTCACTCTCTTTGAATCTTCTTTATCATGCTAGGATTAGCAGGAAAAAGCAAAAAATTTCAGAATTGCACCTTGCAATGTGGAGATATTACTGTTTGTGCATTTACAATATTCATTGATTTTTGCCATTGAAAAACGTCCAGAAATGTTTGAAGCTACTGACTGAATGAAAGGAGCTGGCATCTCACTCTCTTTGAATCTTCTTTATCATGCTAGGATTAGCAGGAAAAAGCAAAAAATTTCAGAATTGCACCTTGCAATGTGGAGATATTACTGTTTGTGCATTTACAATATTCATTGATTTTTGCCATTGAAAAACATGTTTTTCATATACCAGAAATGTTTGAAGCTACTGACTGAATGAAAGGAGCTGGCATCTCACTCTCTTTGAATCTTCTTTATCATGCTAGGATTAGCAGGAAAAAGCAAAAAATTTCAGAATTGCACCTTGCAATGTGGAGATATTACTGTTTGTGCATTTACAATATTCATTGATTTTTGCCATTGAAAAACGTCCAGAAATGTTTGAAGCTACTGACTGAATGAAAGGAGCTGGCATCTCACTCCCTTTGAATCTTCTTTATCATGCTAGGATTAGCAGGAAAAAGCAAAAAATTTCAGAATTGCACCTTGCAATGTGGAGATATTACTGTTTGTGCATTTACAATATTCATTGATTTTTGCCATTGAAAAACATGTTTTTCATATACCAGAAATGTTTGAAGCTACTGACTGAATGAAAGGAGCTGGCATCTCACTCTCTTTGAATCTTCTTTATCATGCTAGGATTAGCAGGAAAAAGCAAAAAATTTCAGAATTGCACCTTGCAATGTGGAGATATTACTGTTTGTGCATTTACAATATTCATTGATTTTTGCCATTGAAAAACATGTTTTTCATATACCAGAAATGTTTGAAGCTACTGACTGAATGAAAGGAGCTGGCATCTCACTCTCTTTGAATCTTCTTTATCATGCTAGGATTAACAGGAAAAAGCAAAAAATTTCAGAATTGCACCTTGCAATGTGGAGATATTACTGTTTGTGCATTTACAATATTCATTGATTTTTGCCATTGAAAAACGTCCAGAAATGTTTGAAGCTACTGACTGAATGAAAGGAGCTGGCATCTCACTCTCTTTGAATCTTCTTTATCATGCTAGGATTAACAGGAAAAAGCTAAAAATTTCAGAATTGCACCTTGCAATGTGGAGATATTACTGTTTGTGCATTTACAATATTCATTGATTTTTGCCATTGAAAAACATGTTTTTCATATACCAGAAATGTTTGAAGCTACTGACTGAATGAAAGGAGCTGGCATCTCACTCTCTTTGAATCTTCTTTATCATGCTAGGATTAGCAGGAAAAAGCAAAAAAATTCAGAATTGCACCTTGCAATGTGGAGATATTACTGTTTGTGCATTTACAATATTCATTGATTTTTGCCATTGAAAAACATGTTTTTCATATACCAGATATGTTTGAAGCTACTGACTGAATGAAAGGAGCTGGCATCTCACTCTCTTTGAATCTTCTTTATCATGCTAGGATTAGCAGGAAAAAGCAAAAAATTTCAGAATTGCACCTTGCAATGTGGAGATATTACTGTTTGTGCATTTACAATATTCATTGATTTTTGCCATTGAAAAACATGTTTTTCATATACCAGAAATGTTTGAAGCTACTGACTGAATGAAAGAAGCTGGCATCTCACTCTCTTTGAATCTTCTTTATCATGCTAGGATTAACAGGAAAAAGCAAAAAATTTCAGAATTGCACCTTGCAATGTGGAGATATTACTGTTTGTGCATTTACAATATTCATTGATTTTTGCCATTGAAAAACGTCCAGAAATGTTTGAAGCTACTGACTGAATGAAAGGAGCTGGCATCTCACTCTCTTTGAATCTTCTTTATCATGCTAGGATTAGCAGGAAAAAGCAAAAAATTTCTGAATTGCACCTTGCAATGTGGAGATATTACTGTTTGTGCATTTACAATATTCATTGATTTTTGCCATTGAAAAACATGTTTTTCATATACCAGAAATGTTTGAAGCTACTGACTGAATGAAAGGAGCTGGCATCTCACTCTCTTTGAATCTTCTTTATCATGCTAGGATTAGCAGGAAAAAGCAAAAAATTTCAGAATTGCACCTTGCAATGTGGAGATATTACTGTTTGTGCATTTACAATATTCATTGATTTTTGCCATTGAAAAACATGTTTTTCATACACCAGAAATGTTTGAAGCTACTGACTGAATGAAAGGAGCTGGCATCTCACTCTCTTTGAATCTTCTTTATCATGCTAGGATTAACAGGAAAAAGCAAAAAATTTCAGAATTGCACCTTGCAATGTGGAGATATTACTGTTTGTGCATTTACAATATTCATTGATTTTTCCCATTGAAAAACGTCCAGAAATGTTTGAAGCTACTGACTGAATGAAAGGAGCTGGCATCTCACTCTCTTTGAATCTTCTTTATCATGCTAGGATTAGCAGGAAAAAGCAAAAAATTTCAGAATTGCACCTTGCAATGTGGAGATATTACTGTTTGTGCATTTACAATATTCATTGATTTTTGCCATTGAAAAACATGTTTTTCATATACCAGAAATGTTTGAAGCTACTGACTGAATGAAAGGAGCTGGCATCTCACTCTCTTTGAATCTTCTTTATCATGCTAGGATTAGCAGGGAAAAGCAAAAAATTTCAGAATTGCACCTTGCAATGTGGAGATATTACTGTTTGTGCATTTACAATATTCATTGATTTTTGCCATTGAAAAACGTCCAGAAATGTTTGAAGCTACTGACTGAATGAAAGGAGCTGGCATCTCACTCTCTTTGAATCTTCTTTATCATGCTAGGATTAGCAGGAAAAAGCAAAAAATTTCAGAATTGCACCTTGCAATGTGGAGATATTACTGTTTGTGCATTTACAATATTCATTGATTTTTGCCATTGAAAAACGTTTTTCATATACCAGAAATGTTTGAAGCTACTGACTGAATGAAAGGAGCTGGCATCTCACTCTCTTTGAATCTTCTTTATCATGCTAGGATTAACAGGAAAAAGCAAAAAATTTCAGAATTGCACCTTGCAATGTGGAGATATTACTGTTTGTGCATTTACAATATTCATTGATTTTTGCCATTGAAAAACGTCCAGAAATGTTTGAAGCTACTGACTGAATGAAAGGAGCTGGCATCTCACTCTCTTTGAATCTTCTTTATCATGCTAGGATTAACAGGAAAAAGCTAAAAATTTCAGAATTGCACCTTGCAATGTGGAGATATTACTGTTTGTGCATTTACAATATTCATTGATTTTTGCCATTGAAAAACATGTTTTTCATATGCCAGAAATGTTTGAAGCTACTGACTGAATGAAAGGAGCTGGCATCTCACTCTCTTTGAATCTTCTTTATCATGCTAGGATTAGCAGGAAAAAGCAAAAAATTTCAGAATTGCACCTTGCAATGTGGAGATATTACTGTTTGTGCATTTACAATATTCATTGATTTTTGCCATTGAAAAACATGTTTTTCATATACCAGAAATGTTTGAAGCTACTGACTGAATGAAAGGAGCTGGCATCTCACTCTCTTTGAATCTTCTTTATCATGCTAGGATTAGCAGGAAAAAGCAAAAAATTTCAGAATTGCACCTTGCAATGTGGAGATATTACTGTTTGTGCATTTACAATATTCATTGATTTTTGCCATTGAAAAACATGTTTTTCATATACCAGAAATGTTTGAAGCTACTGACTGAATGAAAGGAGCTGGCATCTCACTCTCTTTGAATCTTCTTTATCATGCTAGGATTAACAGGAAAAAGCAAGAAATTTCAGAATTGCACCTTGCAATGTGGAGATATTACTGTTTGTGCATTTACAATATTCATTGATTTTTGCCATTGAAAAACGTCCAGAAATGTTTGAAGCTACTGACTGAATGAAAGGAGCTGGCATCTCACTCTCTTTGAATCTTCTTTATCATGCTAGGATTAGCAGGAAAAAGCAAAAAAATTCAGAATTGCACCTTGCAATGTGGAGATATTACTGTTTGTGCATTTACAATATTCATTGATTTTTGCCATTGAAAAACATGTTTTTCATATACCAGAAATGTTTGAAGCTACTGACTGAATGAAAGGAGCTGGCATCTCACTCTCTTTGAATCTTCTTTATCATGCTAGGATTAGCAGGAAAAAGCAAAAAATTTCAGAATTGCACCTTGCAATGTGGAGATATTACTGTTTGTGCATTTACAATATTCATTGATTTTTGCCATTGAAAAACATGTTTTTCATACACCAGAAATGTTTGAAGCTACTGACTGAATGAAAGGAGCTGGCATCTCACTCTCTTTGAATCTTCTTTATCATGCTAGGATTAACAGGAAAAAGCAAAAAATTTCAGAATTGCACCTTGCAATGTGGAGATATTACTGTTTGTGCATTTACAATATTCATTGATTTTTCCCATTGAAAAACATCCAGAAATGTTTGAAGCTACTGACTGAATGAAAGGAGCTGGCATCTCACTCTCTTTGAATCTTCTTTATCATGCTAGGATTAGCAGGAAAAAGCAAAAAATTTCAGAATTGCACCTTGCAATGTGGAGATATTACTGTTTGTGCATTTACAATATTCATTGATTTTTGCCATTGAAAAACATGTTTTTCATATACCAGAAATGTTTGAAGCTACTGACTGAATGAAAGGAGCTGGCATCTCACTCTCTTTGAATCTTCTTTATCATGCTAGGATTAGCAGGGAAAAGCAAAAAATTTCAGAATTGCACCTTGCAATGTGGAGATATTACTGTTTGTGCATTTACAATATTCATTGATTTTTGCCATTGAAAAACGTCCAGAAATGTTTGAAGCTACTGACTGAATGAAAGGAGCTGGCATCTCACTCTCTTTGAATCTTCTTTATCATGCTAGGATTAGCAGGAAAAAGCAAAAAATTTCAGAATTGCACCTTGCAATGTGGAGATATTACTGTTTGTGCATTTACAATATTCATTGATTTTTGCCATTGAAAAACGTTTTTCATATACCAGAAATGTTTGAAGCTACTGACTGAATGAAAGGAGCTGGCATCTCACTCTCTTTGAATCTTCTTTATCATGCTAGGATTAACAGGAAAAAGCAAAAAATTTCAGAATTGCACCTTGCAATGTGGAGATATTACTGTTTGTGCATTTACAATATTCATTGATTTTTGCCATTGAAAAACGTCCAGAAATGTTTGAAGCTACTGACTGAATGAAAGGAGCTGGCATCTCACTCTCTTTGAATCTTCTTTATCATGCTAGGATTAACAGGAAAAAGCTAAAAATTTCAGAATTGCACCTTGCAATGTGGAGATATTACTGTTTGTGCATTTACAATATTCATTGATTTTTGCCATTGAAAAACATGTTTTTCATATGCCAGAAATGTTTGAAGCTACTGACTGAATGAAAGGAGCTGGCATCTCACTCTCTTTGAATCTTCTTTATCATGCTAGGATTAGCAGGAAAAAGCAAAAAATTTCAGAATTGCACCTTGCAATGTGGAGATATTACTGTTTGTGCATTTACAATATTCATTGATTTTTGCCATTGAAAAACATGTTTTTCATATACCAGAAATGTTTGAAGCTACTGACTGAATGAAAGGAGCTGGCATCTCACTCTCTTTGAATCTTCTTTATCATGCTAGGATTAGCAGGAAAAAGCAAAAAATTTCAGAATTGCACCTTGCAATGTGGAGATATTACTGTTTGTGCATTTACAATATTCATTGATTTTTGCCATTGAAAAACATGTTTTTCATATACCAGAAATGTTTGAAGCTACTGACTGAATGAAAGGAGCTGGCATCTCACTCTCTTTGAATCTTCTTTATCATGCTAGGATTAACAGGAAAAAGCAAGAAATTTCAGAATTGCACCTTGCAATGTGGAGATATTACTGTTTGTGCATTTACAATATTCATTGATTTTTGCCATTGAAAAACGTCCAGAAATGTTTGAAGCTACTGACTGAATGAAAGGAGCTGGCATCTCACTCTCTTTGAATCTTCTTTATCATGCTAGGATTAGCAGGAAAAAGCAAAAAAATTCAGAATTGCACCTTGCAATGTGGAGATATTACTGTTTGTGCATTTACAATATTCATTGATTTTTGCCATTGAAAAACATGTTTTTCATATACCAGAAATGTTTGAAGCTACTGACTGAATGAAAGGAGCTGGCATCTCACTCTCTTTGAATCTTCTTTATCATGCTAGGATTAGCAGGAAAAAGCAAAAAATTTCAGAATTGCACCTTGCAATGTGGAGATATTACTGTTTGTGCATTTACAATATTCATTGATTTTTGCCATTGAAAAACATGTTTTTCATATACCAGAAATGTTTGAAGCTACTGACTGAATGAAAGAAGCTGGCATCTCACTCTCTTTGAATCTTCTTTATCATGATAGGATTAACAGGAAAAAGCAAAAAATTTCAGAATTGCACCTTGCAATGTGGAGATATTACTGTTTGTGCATTTACAATATTCATTGATTTTTGCCATTGAAAAACGTCCAGAAATGTTTGAAGCTACTGACTGAATGAAAGGAGCTGGCATCTCACTCTCTTTGAATCTTCTTTATCATGCTAGGATTAGCAGGAAAAAGCAAAAAATTTCAGAATTGCACCTTGCAATGTGGAGATATTACTGTTTGTGCATTTACAATATTCAATGATTTTTGCCATTGAAAAACATGTTTTTCATATACCAGAAATGTTTGAAGCTACTGACTGAATGAAAGGAGCTGGCATCTCACTCTCTTTGAATCTTCTTTATCATGCTAAGAGGAGCAGGAAAAAGTAAAAAATTTCAGAATTGCACCTTGCAATGCGGAGAAATTACTGTTTGTGCATTTATAATATTAAATGATTTTTGCCATTGAAAAACGTCCAGAAATGATTGAAGCTACTGACTGAACGAAACGAGCTGGCATCTCACTCTCTTTGAATCTTCTTTATCATGCTAAGAGGAGCAGGAAAAAGCAAAAAATTTCAGAATTGCACCTTGCAATGCGGAGAAATTACTGTTTGTGCATTTACAATATTCATTGATTTTTGCCATTGAAAAACTTCATGTTATTCATATACCAGAAATGTTTGAAGCCACTGACTGAATGAAAGGAGCTGGCATCTCACTCTCTTTGAATCTTCTTTATCATGCTAAGAGGAGCAGGAAAAAGCAAAAAATTTCAGAATTGCACCTTGCAATGCGGAGAAATTACTGTTTGTGCATTTACAATATTCATTGATTTTTGCCATTGAAAAACGTCCAGAAATGATTGAAGCTACTGACTGAATGAAAGGAGCTGGCATCTCACTCTCTTTGAATCTTCTTTATCATGCTAAGAGGAGCAGGAAAAAGCAAAAAATTTCAGAATTGCACCTTGCAATGCGGAGAAATTACTGTTTGTGCATTTACAATATTCATTGATTTTTGCCATTGAAAAACGTCCAGAAATGATTGAAGCTACTGACTGAATGAAAGGAGCTGGCATCTCACTCTCTTTGAATCTTGTTTATCATGCTAAGAGGAGCAGGAAAAAGCAAAAAATTTCAGAATTGCACCTTGCAATGCGGAGAAATTACTGTTTGTGCATTTACAATATTCATTGATTTTTGCCATTGAAAAACGTCCAGAAATGATTGAAGCTACTGACTGAATGAAAGGAGCTGGCATCTCACTCTCTTTGAATCTTCTTTATCATGCTAAGAGGAGCAGGAAAAAGCAAAAAATTTCAGAATTGCACCTTGCAATGCGGAGAAATTACTGTTTGTGCATTTACAATATTCATTGATTTTTGCCATTGAAAAACATCATGTTATTCATATACTAGAAATGATTGAAGCTACTGACTGAATGAAAGGAGCTGGCATCTCACTCTCTTTGAATCTTCTTTATCATGCTAAGAGGAGCAGGAAAAAGTAAAAAATTTCAGAATTGCACCTTGCAATGCGGAGAAATTACTGTTTGTGCATTTATAATATTCAATGATTTTTGCCATTGAAAAACGTCCAGAAATGATTGAAGCTACTGACTGAACGAAAGGAGCTGGCATCTCACTCTCTTTGAATCTTCTTTATCATGCTAAGAGGAGCAGGAAAAAGCAAAAAATTTCAGAATTGCACCTTGCAATGCGGAGAAATTACTGTTTGTGCATTTACAATATTCATTGATTTTTGCCATTGAAAAACATCATGTTATTCATATACCAGAAATGTTTGAAGCTACTGACTGAATGAAAGGAGCTGGCATCTCACTCTCTTTGAATCTTCTTTATCATGCTAAGAGGAGCAGGAAAAAGCAAAAAATTTCAGAATTGCACCTTGCAATGCGGAGAAATTACTGTTTGTGCATTTACAATATTCATTGATTTTTGCCATTGAAAAACATCATGTTATTCATATACCAGAAATGTTTGAAGCTACTGACTGAATGAAAGGAGCTGGCATCTCACTCTCTTTGAATCTTCTTTATCATGCTAAGAGGAGCAGGAAAAAGCAAAAAATTTCAGAATTGCACCTTGCAATGTGGAGAAATTACTGTTTGTGCATTTACAATATTCATTGATTTTTGAAATTGAAAAACGTCCAGAAATGATTGAAGCTACTGACTGAATGAAAGGAGCTGGCATCTCACTCTCTTTGAATCTTCTTTATCATGCTAAGAGGAGCAGGAAAAAGCAAAAAATTTCAGAATTGCACCTTGCAATGCGGAGAAATTACTGTTTGTGCATTTACAATATTCATTGATTTTTGCCATTGAAAAACATCATGTTATTCATATACCAGAAATGTTTGAAGCTACTGACTGTATGAAAGGAGCTGGCATCTCACTCTCTTTGAATCTTCTTTATCATGCTAAGAGGAGCAGGAAAAAGCAAAAAATTTCAGAATTGCACCTTGCAATGCGGAGAAATTACTGTTTGTGCATTTACAATATTCATTGATTTTTGCCATTGAAAAACATCATGTTATTCATATACCAGAAATGTTTGAAGCTACTGACTGAATGAAAGGAGCTGGCATCTCACTCTCTTTGAATCTTCTTTATCATGCTAAGAGGAGCAGGAAAAAGCAAAAAATTTCAGAATTGCACCTTGCAATGTGGAGAAATTACTGTTTGTGCATTTACAATATTCATTGATTTTTACCATTGAAAAACGTCCAGAAATGATTGAAGCTACTGACTGAATGAAAGTAACTGGCATCTCACTCTCTTTGAATCTTCTTTATCATGCTAAGAGGAGCAGGAAAAAGCAAAAAATTTCAGACTTGCACCTTGCAATGCGGAGAAATTACTGTTTGTGCATTTACAATATTCATTGATTTTTGCCATTGAAAAACATGTTTTTCATATGCCAGAAATGTTTGAAGCTACTGACTGAATGAAAGGAGCTGGCATCTCACTCTCTTTGAATCTTCTTTATCATGCTAGGATTAGCAGGAAAAAGCAAAAAATTTCAGAATTGCACCTTGCAATGTGGAGATATTACTGTTTGTGCATTTACAATATTCATTGATTTTTGCCATTGAAAAACATGTTTTTCATATACCAGAAATGTTTGAAGCTACTGACTGAATGAAAGGAGCTGGCATCTCACTCTCTTTGAATCTTCTTTATCATGCTAGGATTAGCAGGAAAAAGCAAAAAATTTCAGAATTGCACCTTGCAATGTGGAGATATTACTGTTTGTGCATTTACAATATTCATTGATTTTTGCCATTGAAAAACATGTTTTTCATATACCAGAAATGTTTGAAGCTACTGACTGAATGAAAGGAGCTGGCATCTCACTCTCTTTGAATCTTCTTTATCATGCTAGGATTAACAGGAAAAAGCAAGAAATTTCAGAATTGCACCTTGCAATGTGGAGATATTACTGTTTGTGCATTTACAATATTCATTGATTTTTGCCATTGAAAAACGTCCAGAAATGTTTGAAGCTACTGACTGAATGAAAGGAGCTGGCATCTCACTCTCTTTGAATCTTCTTTATCATGCTAGGATTAGCAGGAAAAAGCAAAAAAATTCAGAATTGCACCTTGCAATGTGGAGATATTACTGTTTGTGCATTTACAATATTCATTGATTTTTGCCATTGAAAAACATGTTTTTCATATACCAGAAATGTTTGAAGCTACTGACTGAATGAAAGGAGCTGGCATCTCACTCTCTTTGAATCTTCTTTATCATGCTAGGATTAGCAGGAAAAAGCAAAAAATTTCAGAATTGCACCTTGCAATGTGGAGATATTACTGTTTGTGCATTTACAATATTCATTGATTTTTGCCATTGAAAAACATGTTTTTCATATACCAGAAATGTTTGAAGCTACTGACTGAATGAAAGAAGCTGGCATCTCACTCTCTTTGAATCTTCTTTATCATGATAGGATTAACAGGAAAAAGCAAAAAATTTCAGAATTGCACCTTGCAATGTGGAGATATTACTGTTTGTGCATTTACAATATTCATTGATTTTTGCCATTGAAAAACGTCCAGAAATGTTTGAAGCTACTGACTGAATGAAAGGAGCTGGCATCTCACTCTCTTTGAATCTTCTTTATCATGCTAGGATTAGCAGGAAAAAGCAAAAAATTTCAGAATTGCACCTTGCAATGTGGAGATATTACTGTTTGTGCATTTACAATATTCAATGATTTTTGCCATTGAAAAACATGTTTTTCATATACCAGAAATGTTTGAAGCTACTGACTGAATGAAAGGAGCTGGCATCTCACTCTCTTTGAATCTTCTTTATCATGCTAAGAGGAGCAGGAAAAAGTAAAAAATTTCAGAATTGCACCTTGCAATGCGGAGAAATTACTGTTTGTGCATTTATAATATTAAATGATTTTTGCCATTGAAAAACGTCCAGAAATGATTGAAGCTACTGACTGAACGAAACGAGCTGGCATCTCACTCTCTTTGAATCTTCTTTACCATGCTAAGAGGAGCAGGAAAAAGCAAAAAATTTCAGAATTGCACCTTGCAATGCGGAGAAATTACTGTTTGTGCATTTACAATATTCATTGATTTTTGCCATTGAAAAACTTCATGTTATTCATATACCAGAAATGTTTGAAGCCACTGACTGAATGAAAGGAGCTGGCATCTCACTCTCTTTGAATCTTCTTTATCATGCTAAGAGGAGCAGGAAAAAGCAAAAAATTTCAGAATTGCACCTTGCAATGCGGAGAAATTACTGTTTGTGCATTTACAATATTCATTGATTTTTGCCATTGAAAAACGTCCAGAAATGATTGAAGCTACTGACTGAATGAAAGGAGCTGGCATCTCACTCTCTTTGAATCTTCTTTATCATGCTAAGAGGAGCAGGAAAAAGCAAAAAATTTCAGAATTGCACCTTGCAATGCGGAGAAATTACTGTTTGTGCATTTACAATATTCATTGATTTTTGCCATTGAAAAACGTCCAGAAATGATTGAAGCTACTGACTGAATGAAAGGAGCTGGCATCTCACTCTCTTTGAATCTTGTTTATCATGCTAAGAGGAGCAGGAAAAAGCAAAAAATTTCAGAATTGCACCTTGCAATGCGGAGAAATTACTGTTTGTGCATTTACAATATTCATTGATTTTTGCCATTGAAAAACGTCCAGAAATGATTGAAGCTACTGACTGAATGAAAGGAGCTGGCATCTCACTCTCTTTGAATCTTCTTTATCATGCTAAGAGGAGCAGGAAAAAGCAAAAAATTTCAGAATTGCACCTTGCAATGCGGAGAAATTACTGTTTGTGCATTTACAATATTCATTGATTTTTGCCATTGAAAAACATCATGTTATTCATATACTAGAAATGATTGAAGCTACTGACTGAATGAAAGGAGCTGGCATCTCACTCTCTTTGAATCTTCTTTATCATGCTAAGAGGAGCAGGAAAAAGTAAAAAATTTCAGAATTGCACCTTGCAATGCGGAGAAATTACTGTTTGTGCATTTATAATATTCAATGATTTTTGCCATTGAAAAACGTCCAGAAATGATTGAAGCTACTGACTGAACGAAAGGAGCTGGCATCTCACTCTCTTTGAATCTTCTTTATCATGCTAAGAGGAGCAGGAAAAAGCAAAAAATTTCAGAATTGCACCTTGCAATGCGGAGAAATTACTGTTTGTGCATTTACAATATTCATTGATTTTTGCCATTGAAAAACATCATGTTATTCATATACCAGAAATGTTTGAAGCTACTGACTGAATGAAAGGAGCTGGCATCTCACTCTCTTTGAATCTTCTTTATCATGCTAAGAGGAGCAGGAAAAAGCAAAAAATATCAGAATTGCACCTTGCAATGCGGAGAAATTACTGTTTGTGCATTTACAATATTCATTGATTTTTGCCATTGAAAAACATCATGTTATTCATATACCAGAAATGTTTGAAGCTACTGACTGAATGAAAGGAGCTGGCATCTCACTCTCTTTGAATCTTCTTTATCATGCTAAGAGGAGCAGGAAAAAGCAAAAAATTTCAGAATTGCACCTTGCAATGTGGAGAAATTACTGTTTGTGCATTTACAATATTCATTGATTTTTGCCATTGAAAAACGTCCAGAAATGATTGAAGCTACTGACTGAATGAAAGGAGCTGGCATCTCACTCTCTTTGAATCTTCTTTATCATGCTAAGAGGAGCAGGAAAAAGCAAAAAATTTCAGAATTGCACCTTGCAATGCGGAGAAATTACTGTTTGTGCATTTACAATATTCATTGATTTTTGCCATTGAAAAACATCATGTTATTCATATACCAGAAATGTTTGAAGCTACTGACTGTATGAAAGGAGCTGGCATCTCACTCTCTTTGAATCTTCTTTATCATGCTAAGAGGAGCAGGAAAAAGCAAAAAATTTCAGAATTGCACCTTGCAATGCGGAGAAATTACTGTTTGTGCATTTACAATATTCATTGATTTTTGCCATTGAAAAACATCATGTTATTCATATACCAGAAATGTTTGAAGCTACTGACTGAATGAAAGGAGCTGGCATCTCACTCTCTTTGAATCTTCTTTATCATGCTAAGAGGAGCAGGAAAAAGCAAAAAATTTCAGAATTGCACCTTGCAATGTGGAGAAATTACTGTTTGTGCATTTACAATATTCATTGATTTTTACCATTGAAAAACGTCCAGAAATGATTGAAGCTACTGACTGAATGAAAGTAACTGGCATCTCACTCTCTTTGAATCTTCTTTATCATGCTAAGAGGAGCAGGAAAAAGCAAAAAATTTCAGACTTGCACCTTGCAATGCGGAGAAATTACTGTTTGTGCATTTACAATATTCATTGATTTTTACCATTGAAAAACATCATGTTATTCATATACCAGAAATGTTTGAAGCTACTGACTGAATGAAAGAAGCTGGCATCTCACTCTCTTTGAATCTTCTTTATCATGATAGGATTAACAGGAAAAAGCAAAAAATTTCAGAATTGCACCTTGCAATGTGGAGATATTACTGTTTGTGCATTTACAATATTCATTGATTTTTGCCATTGAAAAACGTCCAGAAATGTTTGAAGCTACTGACTGAATGAAAGGAGCTGGCATCTCACTCTCTTTGAATCTTCTTTATCATGCTAGGATTAGCAGGAAAAAGCAAAAAATTTCAGAATTGCACCTTGCAATGTGGAGATATTACTGTTTGTGCATTTACAATATTCAATGATTTTTGCCATTGAAAAACATGTTTTTCATATACCAGAAATGTTTGAAGCTACTGACTGAATGAAAGGAGCTGGCATCTCACTCTCTTTGAATCTTCTTTATCATGCTAAGAGGAGCAGGAAAAAGTAAAAAATTTCAGAATTGCACCTTGCAATGCGGAGAAATTACTGTTTGTGCATTTATAATATTAAATGATTTTTGCCATTGAAAAACGTCCAGAAATGATTGAAGCTACTGACTGAACGAAACGAGCTGGCATCTCACTCTCTTTGAATCTTCTTTATCATGCTAAGAGGAGCAGGAAAAAGCAAAAAATTTCAGAATTGCACCTTGCAATGCGGAGAAATTACTGTTTGTGCATTTACAATATTCATTGATTTTTGCCATTGAAAAACTTCATGTTATTCATATACCAGAAATGTTTGAAGCCACTGACTGAATGAAAGGAGCTGGCATCTCACTCTCTTTGAATCTTCTTTATCATGCTAAGAGGAGCAGGAAAAAGCAAAAAATTTCAGAATTGCACCTTGCAATGCGGAGAAATTACTGTTTGTGCATTTACAATATTCATTGATTTTTGCCATTGAAAAACGTCCAGAAATGATTGAAGCTACTGACTGAATGAAAGGAGCTGGCATCTCACTCTCTTTGAATCTTGTTTATCATGCTAAGAGGAGCAGGAAAAAGCAAAAAATTTCAGAATTGCACCTTGCAATGCGGAGAAATTACTGTTTGTGCATTTACAATATTCATTGATTTTTGCCATTGAAAAACGTCCAGAAATGATTGAAGCTACTGACTGAATGAAAGGAGCTGGCATCTCACTCTCTTTGAATCTTGTTTATCATGCTAAGAGGAGCAGGAAAAAGCAAAAAATTTCAGAATTGCACCTTGCAATGCGGAGAAATTACTGTTTGTGCATTTACAATATTCATTGATTTTTGCCATTGAAAAACGTCCAGAAATGATTGAAGCTACTGACTGAATGAAAGGAGCTGGCATCTCACTCTCTTTGAATCTTCTTTATCATGCTAAGAGGAGCAGGAAAAAGCAAAAAATTTCAGAATTGCACCTTGCAATGCGGAGAAATTACTGTTTGTGCATTTACAATATTCATTGATTTTTGCCATTGAAAAACAACATGTTATTCATATACTAGAAATGATTGAAGCTACTGACTGAATTAAAGGAGCTGGCATCTCACTCTCTTTGAATCTTCTTTATCATGCTAAGAGGAGCAGGAAAAAGTAAAAAATTTCAGAATTGCACCTTGCAATGCGGAGAAATTACTGTTTGTGCATTTATAATATTCAATGATTTTTGCCATTGAAAAACGTCCAGAAATGATTGAAGCTACTGACTGAACGAAAGGAGCTGGCATCTCACTCTCTTTGAATCTTCTTTATCATGCTAAGAGGAGCAGGAAAAAGCAAAAAATTTCAGAATTGCACCTTGCAATGCGGAGAAATTACTGTTTGTGCATTTACAATATTCATTGATTTTTGCCATTGAAAAACATCATGTTATTCATATACCAGAAATGTTTGAAGCTACTGACTGAATGAAAGGAGCTGGCATCTCACTCTCTTTGAATCTTCTTTATCATGCTAAGAGGAGCAGGAAAAAGCAAAAAATTTCAGAATTGCACCTTGCAATGCGGAGAAATTACTGTTTGTGCATTTACAATATTCATTGATTTTTGCCATTGAAAAACATCATGTTATTCATATACCAGAAATGTTTGAAGCTACTGACTGAATGAAAGGAGCTGGCATCTCACTCTCTTTGAATCTTCTTTATCATGCTAAGAGGAGCAGGAAAAAGCAAAACATTTCAGAATTGCACCTTGCAATGTGGAGAAATTACTGTTTGTGCATTTACAATATTCATTGATTTTTGCCATTGAAAAACGTCCAGAAATGATTGAAGCTACTGACTGAATGAAAGGAGCTGGCATCTCACTCTCTTTGAATCTTCTTTATCATGCTAAGAGGAGCAGGAAAAAGCAAAAAATTTCAGAATTGCACCTTGCAATGCGGAGAAATTACTGTTTGTGCATTTACAATATTCATTGATTTTTGCCATTGAAAAACATCATGTTATTCATATACCAGAAATGTTTGAAGCTACTGACTGTATGAAAGGAGCTGGCATCTCACTCTCTTTGAATCTTCTTTATCATGCTAAGAGGAGCAGGAAAAAGCAAAAAATTTCAGAATTGCACCTTGCAATGCGGAGAAATTACTGTTTGTGCATTTACAATATTCATTGATTTTTGCCATTGAAAAACATCATGTTATTCATATACCAGAAATGTTTGAAGCTACTGACTGAATGAAAGGAGCTGGCATCTCACTCTCTTTGAATCTTCTTTATCATGCTAAGAGGAGCAGGAAAAAGCAAAAAATTTCAGAATTGCACCTTGCAATGTGGAGAAATTACTGTTTGTGCATTTACAATATTCATTGATTTTTACCATTGAAAAACGTCCAGAAATGATTGAAGCTACTGACTGAATGAAAGTAACTGGCATCTCACTCTCTTTGAATCTTCTTTATCATGCTAAGAGGAGCAGGAAAAAGCAAAAAATTTCAGACTTGCACCTTGCAATGCGGAGAAATTACTGTTTGTGCATTTACAATATTCATTGATTTTTGCCATTGAAAAACATCATGTTATTCATATACCAGAAATGTTTGAAGCTACTGACTGAATGAAAGGAGCTGGCATCTCACTCTCTTTGAATCTTCTTTATCATGCTAGGATTAGCAGGAAAAAGCAAAAAATTTCAGAATTGCACCTTGCAATGTGGAGAAATTACTGTTTGTGCATTTACAATATTCATTGATTTTTACCATTGAAAAACGTCCAGAAATGATTGAAGCTACTGACTGAATGAAAGTAACTGGCATCTCACTCTCTTTGAATCTTCTTTATCATGCTAAGAGGAGCAGGAAAAAGCAAAAAATTTCAGACTTGCACCTTGCAATGCGGAGAAATTACTGTTTGTGCATTTACAATATTCATTGATTTTTGCCATTGAAAAACATCATGTTATTCATATACCAGAAATGTTTGAAGCTACTGACTGAATGAAAGGAGCTGGCACCTCACTCTCTTTGAATCTTCTTTATCATGCTAAGAGGAGCGGGAAAAAGCAAAAAATTTCAGAATTGCACCTTGCAATGCGGAGAAATTACTGTTTGTGCATTTACAATATTCATTGATTTTTGCCATTGAAAAACGTCCAGAAATGATTGAAGGTACTGACTGAATGAAAGGAGCTGGCATCTCACTCTCTTTGAATCTTCTTTATCATGCTAAGAGGAGCAGGAAAAAGCAAAAAATTTCAGAATTGCACCTTGCAATGCGGAGAAATTACTGTTTGTGCATTTACAATATTCATTGATTTTTGCCACTGAAAAACGTCCAGAAATGATTGAAGCTACTGACTGAATGAAAGGAGCTGGCATCTCACTCTCTTTGAATCTTCTTTATCATGCTAAGAGGAGCAGGAAAAAGCAAAAAATTTCAGAATTGCACCTTGCAATGCGGAGAAATTACAGTTTGTGCATTTACAATATTCATTGATTTTTGCCATTGAAAAACATCCAGAAATGATTGAAGCTACTGACTGAATGAAAGGAGCTGGCATCTCACTCTCTTTGAATCTTCTTTATCACGCTAAGAGGAGCAGGAAAAAGCAAAAAATTTCAGAATTGCACCTTGCAATGCGGAGAAATTACTGTTTGTGCATTTACAATATTCATTGATTTTTGCCATTGAAAAACATCATGTTATTCATATACCAGAAATGTTTGAAGCTACTGACTGAATGAAAGGAGCTGGCATCTCACTCTCTTTGAATCTTCTTTATCATGCTAAGAGGAGCAGGAAAAAGCAAAAAATTTCAGAATTGCACCTTGCAATGTGGAGAAATTACTGTTTGTGCATTTACAATATTCATTGATTTTTACCATTGAAAAACGTCCAGAAATGATTGAAGCTACTGACTGAATGAAAGTAGCTGGCATCTCACTCTCTTTGAATCTTCTTTATCATGCTAAGAGGAGCAGGAAAAAGCAAAAAATTTCAGACTTGCACCTTGCAATGCGGAGAAATTACTGTTTGTGCATTTACAATATTCATTGATTTTTGCCATTGAAAAACATCATGTTATTCATATACCAGAAATGTTTGAAGCTACTGACTGAATGAAAGGAGCTGGCATCTCACTCTCTTTGAATCTTCTTTATCATGCTAAGAGGAGCAGGAAAAAGCAAAAAATTTCAGAATTGCACCTTGCAATGCGGAGAAATTACTGTTTGTGCATTTACAATATTCATTGATTTTTGCCATTGAAAAACATCATGTTATTCATATACCAGAAATGTTTGAAGCTACTGACTGAATGAAAGGAGCTGGCATCTCACTCTCATTGAATCTTCTTTATCATGCTAAGAGGAGCAGGAAAAAGCAAAAAATTTCAGAATTGCACCTTGCAATGCGGAGAAATTACTGTTTGTGCATTTACAATATTCATTGATTTTTGACATTGAAAAACGTCCAGAAATGATTGAAGCTACTGACTGAATGAAAGGAGCCGGCATCTCACTCTCTTTGAATCTTCTTTATCATGCTAAGAGGAGCAGGAAAAATCAAAAAATTTCAGAATTGCACCTTGCAATGCGGAGAAATTACTGTTTGTGCATTTACAATATTCATTGATTTTTGCCATTGAAAAACATGTTATTCATATACCAGAAATGTTTGAAGCTACTGACTGAATGAAAGGAGCTGGCACCTCACTCTCTTTGAATCTTCTTTATCATGCTAAGAGGAGCGGGAAAAAGCAAAAAATTTCAGAATTGCACCTTGCAATGCGGAGAAATTACTGTTTGTGCATTTACAATATTCATTGATTTTTGCCATTGAAAAACATGTTATTCATATACCAGAAATGTTTGAAGCTACTGACTGAATGAAAGGAGCTGGCATCTCACTCTCTTTGAATCTTCTTTATCATGCTAAGAGGAGCAGGAAAAAGCAAAAAATTTCAGAATTGCACCTTGCAATGCGGAGAAATTACAGTTTGTGCATTTACAATATTCATTGATTTTTGCCATTGAAAAACATCCAGAAATGATTGAAGCTACTGACTGAATGAAAGGAGCTGGCATCTCACTCTCTTTGAATCTTCTTTATCATGCTAAGAGGAGCAGGAAAAAGCAAAAAATTTCAGAATTGCACCTTGCAATGCGGAGAAATTACTGTTTGTGCATTTACAATATTCATTGATTTTTGCCATTGAAAAACATCATGTTATTCATATACCAGAAATGTTTGAAGCTACTGACTGAATGAAAGGAGCTGGCATCTCACTCTCTTTGAATCTTCTTTATCATGCTAAGAGGAGCAGGAAAAAGCAAAAAATTTCAGAATTGCACCTTGCAATGTGGAGAAATTACTGTTTGTGCATTTACAATATTCATTGATTTTTACCATTGAAAAACGTCCAGAAATGATTGAAGCTACTGACTGAATGAAAGTAGCTGGCATCTCACTCTCTTTGAATCTTCTTTATCATGCTAAGAGGAGCAGGAAAAAGCAAAAAATTTCTGACTTGCACCTTGCAATGCGGAGAAATTACTGTTTGTGCATTTACAATATTCATTGATTTTTGCCATTGAAAAACATCATGTTATTCATATACCAGAAATGTTTGAAGCTACTGACTGAATGAAAGGAGCTGGCACCTCACTCTCTTTGAATCTTCTTTATCATGCTAAGAGGAGCGGGAAAAAGCAAAAAATTTCAGAATTGCACCTTGCAATGCGGAGAAATTACTCTTTGTGCATTTACAATATTCATTGATTTTTGCCATTGAAAAACGTCCAGAAATGATTGAAGGTACTGACTGAATGAAAGGAGCTGGCATCTCACTCTCTTTGAATCTTCTTTATCATGCTAAGAGGAGCAGGAAAAAGCAAAAAATTTCAGAATTGCACCTTGCAATGCGGAGAAATTAGTTTGTGCATTTACAATATTCATTGATTTTTGCCATTGAAAAACGTCCAGAAATGATTGAAGCTACTGACTGAATGAAAGGAGCTGGCATCTCACTCTCTTTGAATCTTCTTTATCATGCTAAGAGGAGCAGGAAAAAGGAAAAAATTTCAGAATTGCACCTTGCAATGCGGAGAAATTACAGTTTGTGCATTTACAATATTCATTGATTTTTGCCATTGAAAAACATCCAGAAATGATTGAAGCTACTGACTGAATGAAAGGAGCTGGCATCTCACTCTCTTTGAATCTTCTTTATCATGCTAAGAGGAGCAGGAAAAAGCAAAAAATTTCAGAATTGCACCTTGCAATGCGGAGAAATTACAGTTTGTGCATTTACAATATTCATTGATTTTTGCCATTGAAAAACATCATGTTATTCATATACCAGAAATGTTTGAAGCTACTGACTGAATGAAAGGAGCTGGCATCTCACTCTCTTTGAATCTTCTTTATCATGCTAAGAGGAGCAGGAAAAAGCAAAAAATTTCAGAATTGCACCTTGCAATGTGGAGAAATTACTGTTTGTGCATTTACAATATTCATTGATTTTTACCATTGAAAAACGTCCAGAAATGATTGAAGCTACTGACTGAATGAAAGTAGCTGGCATCTCACTCTCTTTGAATCTTCTTTATCATGCTAAGAGGAGCAGGAAAAAGCAAAAAATTTCAGACTTGCACCTTGCAATGCGGAGAAATTACTGTTTGTGCATTTACAATATTCATTGATTTTTGCCATTGAAAAACATTATGTTATTCATATACCAGAAATGTTTGAAGCTACTGACTGAATGAAAGTAGCTGGCATCTCACTCTCTTTGAATCTTCTTTATCATGCTAAGAGGAGCAGGAAAAATCAAAAAATTTCAGAATTGCACCTTGCAATGCGGAGAAATTACTGTTTGTGCATTTACAATATTCATTGATTTTTGCCATTGAAAAACGTCCAGAAATGATTGAAGCTACTGACTGAATGAAAGGAGCTGGCATCTCACTCTCTTTGAATCTTCTTTATCATGCTAAGAGGAGCAGGAAAAAGCAAAAAATTTCAGAATTGCACCTTGCAATGCGGAGAAATTACTGTTTGTGCATTTACAATATTCATTGATTTTTGCCATTGAAAAACATCATGTTATTCATATACCAGAAATGATTGAAGCTACTGACTGAATGAAAGGAGCTGGCATCTCACTCTCTTTGAATCTTCTTTATCATGCTAAGAGGAGCAGGAAAAAGTAAAAAATTTCAGAATTGCACCTTGCAATGCGGAGAAATTACTGTTTGTGCATTTATAATATTCAATGATTTTTGCCATTGAAAAACGTCCAGAAATGATTGAAGCTACTGACTGAACGAAAGGAGCTGGCATCTCACTCTCTTTGAATCTTCTTTATCATGCTAAGAGGAGCAGGAAAAAGCAAAAAATTTCAGAATTGCACCTTGCAATGCAGAGAAATTACTGTTTGTGCATTTACAATATTCATTGATTTTTGCCATTGAAAAACGTCCAGAAATGATTGAAGCTACTGACTGAATGAAAGGAGCTGGCATCTCACTCTCTTTGAATCTTCTTTATCATGCTAAGAGGAGCAGGAAAAAGCAAAAAATTTCAGAATTGCACCTTGCAATGCGGAGAAATTACTGTTTGTGCATTTACAATATTCATTGATTTTTGCCATTGAAAAACATCATGTTATTCATATACCAGAAATGTTTGAAGCTACTGACTGAATGAAAGGAGCTGACATCTCACTCTCTTTGAATCTTCTTTATCATGCTAAGAGGAGCAGGAAAAAGCAAAAAATTTCAGAATTGCACCTTGCAATGCAGAGAAATTACTGTTTGTGCATTTACAATATTCATTGATTTTTGCCATTGAAAAACGTCCAGAAATGATTGAAGCTACTGACTGAATGAAAGGAGCTGGCATCTCACTCTCTTTGAATCTTCTTTATCATGCTAAGAGGAGCAGGAAAAAGCAAAAAATTTCAGAATTGCACCTTGCAATGCGGAGAAATTACTGTTTGTGCATTTACAATATTCATTGATTTTTGCCATTGAAAAACATCATGTTATTCATATACCAGAAATGTTTGAAGCTACTGACTGAATGAAAGGAGCTGGCATCTCACTCTCTTTGAATCTTCTTTATCATGCTAAGAGGAGCAGGAAAAAGCAAAAAATTTCAGAATTGCACCTTGCAATGCGGAGAAATTACTGTTTGTGCATTTACAATATTCATTGATTTTTGCCATTGAAAAACATCATGTTATTCATATACCAGAAATGTTTGAAGCTACTGACTGAATGAAAGGAGCTGGCATCTCACTCTCTTTGAATCTTCTTTATCATGCTAAGAGGAGCAGGAAAAAGCAAAAAATTTCAGAATTGCACCTTGCAATGTGGAGAAATTACTGTGCATTTACAATATTCATTGATTTTTACCATTGAAAAACGTCCAGAAATGATTGAAGCTACTGACTGAATGAAAGTAGCTGGCATCTCACTCTCTTTGAATCTTCTTTATCATGCTAAGAGGAGCAGGAAAAAGCAAAAAATTTCAGACTTGCACCTTGCAATGCGGAGAAATTACTGTTTGTGCATTTACAATATTCATTGATTTTTGACATTGAAAAACATCATGTTATTCATATACCAGAAATGTTTGAAGCTACTGACTGAATGAAAGGAGCTGGCATCTCACTCCCTTTGAATCTTCTTTATCATGCTAAGCGGAGCAGGAAAAAGCAAAAAATTTCAGAATTGCACCTTGCAATGCGGAGAAATTACTGTTTGTGCATTTACAATATTCATTGATTTTTGCCATTGAAAAACATCCAGAAATGATTGAAAGTACTGACTGAATGAAAGGAGCTGGCATCTCACTCTCTTTGAATCTTCTTTATCATGCTAAGAGGAGCAGGAAAAAGCAAAAAATTTCAGAATTGCACCTTGCAATGCAGAGAAATTACTGTTTGTGCATTTACAATATTCATTGATTTTTGCCATTAAAAAACGTCCAGAAATGATTGAAGCTACTGACTGAATGAAAGGAGCTGGCATCTCACTCTCTTTGAATCTTCTTTATCATGCTGAGGAGCAGTAAAAAGTAAAAAATTTCAGAATTGCACCTTGCAATGCGGAGAAATTACAGTTTGTGCATTTACAATATTCATTGATTTTTGCCATTGAAAAACATCCAGAAATGATTGAAGCTACTGACTGAATGAAAGGAGCTGGCATCTCACTCTCTTTGAATCTTCTTTATCATGCTAAGAGGAGCAGGAAAAAGCAAAAAATTTCAGAATTGCACCTTGCAATGCGGAGAAATTACTGTTTGTGCATTTACAATATTCATTGATTTTTGCCATTGAAAAACATCATGTTATTCATATACCAGAAATGTTTGAAGCTACTGACTGAATGAAAGGAGCTGGCATCTCACTCTCTTTGAATCTTCATTATCATGCTAAGAGGAGCAGGAAAAAGCAAAAAATTTCAGAATTGCACCTTGCAATGTGGAGAAATTACTGTTTGTGCATTTACAATATTCATTGATTTTTAACATTGAAAAACGTCCAGAAATGATTGAATCTACTGACTGAATGAAAGTAGCTGGCATCTCACTCTCTTTGAATCTTCTTTATCATGCTAAGAGGAGCAGGAAAAAGCAAAAAATTTCAGACTTGCACCTTGCAATGCGGAGAAATTACTGTTTGTGCATTTACAATATTCATTGATTTTTGCCATTGAAAAACATCATGTTATTCATATACCAGAAATGTTTGAAGCTACTGACTGAATGAAAGGAGCTGGCATCTCACTCTCTTTGAATCTTCTTTATCATGCTAAGAGGAGCAGGAAAAAGCAAAAAATTTCAGAATTGCACCTTGCAATGCGGAGAATTTACTGTTTGTGCATTTACAATATTCATTGATTTTTGCCATTGAAAACATCATGTTATTCATATACCAGAAATGTTTGAAGCTACTGACTGAATGAAAGGAGCTGGCATCTCACTCTCTTTGAATCTTCTTTATCATGCTAAGAGGAGCAGGAAAAAGCAAAAAATTTCAGAATTGCACCTTGCAATGTGGAGAAATTACTGTTTGTGCATTTACAATATTCATTGATTTTTACCATTGAAAAACGTCCAGAAATGATTGAAGCTACTGACTGAATGAAAGTAGCTGGCATCTCACTCTCTTTGAATCTTCTTTATCATGCTAAGAGGAGCAGGAAAAAGCAAAAAATTTCAGACTTGCACCTTGCAATGCGGAGAAATTGCTGTTTGTGCATTTACAATATTCATTGATTTTTGCCATTGAAAAACATCATGTTATTCATATACCAGAAATGTTTGAAGCTACTGACTGAATGAAAGGAGCTGGCATCTCACTCTCTTTGAATCTTCTTTATCATGCTAAGAGGAGCAGGAAAAAGCAAAAAATTTCAGAATTGCACCTTGCAATGCGGAGAAATTACTGTTTGTGCATTTACAATATTCATTGATTTTTGCCATTGAAAAACGTCCAGAAATGATTGAAGCTACTGACTGAATGAAAGGAGCTGGCATCTCACTCTCTTTGAATCTTCTTTATCATGCTAAGAGGAGCAGGAAAAAGCAAAAAATTTCAGAATTGCACCTTGCAATGCGGAGAAATTACTGTTTGTGCATTTACAATATTCATTGATTTTTGCCATTGAAAAACGTCCAGAAATGATTGAAAGTACTGACTGAATGAAAGGAGCTGGCATCTCACTCTCTTTGAATCTTCTTTATCATGCTAAGAGGAGCAGGAAAAAGCAAAAAATTTCAGAATTGCACCTTGCAATGCGGAGAAATTACTGTTTGTGCATTTACAATATTCATTGATTTTTGCCATTGAAAAACGTCCAGAAATGATTGAAGCTACTGACTGAATGAAAGGAGCTGGCATCTCACTCTCTTTGAATCTTCTTTATCATGCTAAGAGGAGCAGGAAAAAGTAAAAAATTTCAGAATTGCACCTTGCAATGCGGAGAAATTACAGTTTGTGCATTTACAATATTCATTGATTTTTGCCATTGAAAAACATCCAGAAATGATTGAAGCTACTGACTGAATGAAAGGAGCTGGCATCTCACTCTCTTTGAATCTTCTTTATCATGCTAAGAGGAGCAGGAAAAAGCAAAAAATTTCAGAATTGCACCTTGCAATGCGGAGAAATTACTGTTTGTGCATTTACAATATTCATTGATTTTTGCCATTTAAAAACATCATGTTATTCATATACCAGAAATGTTTGAAGCTACTGACTGAATGAATGGAGCTGGCATCTCACTCTCTTTGAATCTTCATTATCATGCTAAGAGGAGCAGGAAAAAGCAAAAAATTTCAGAATTGCACCTTGCAATGTGGAGAAATTACTGTTTGTGCATTTACAATATTCATTGATTTTTAACATTGAAAAACGTCCAGAAATGATTGAATCTACTGACTGAATGAAAGTAGCTGGCATCTCACTCTCTTTGAATCTTCTTTATCATGCTAAGAGGAGCAGGAAAAAGCAAAAAATTTCAGACTTGCACCTTGCAATGCGGAGAAATTACTGTTTGTGCATTTACAATATTCATTGATTTTTGCCATTGAAAAACATCATGTTATTCATATACCAGAAATGTTTGAAGCTACTGACTGAATGAAAGGAGCTGGCATCTCACTCTCTTTGAATCTTCTTTATCATGCTAAGAGGAGCAGGAAAAAGCAAAAAATTTCAGAATTGCACCTTGCAATGCGGAGAATTTACTGTTTGTGCATTTACAATATTCATTGATTTTTGCCATTGAAAACATCATGTTATTCATATACCAGAAATGTTTGAAGCTACTGACTGAATGAAAGGAGCTGGCATCTCACTCTCTTTGAATCTTCTTTATCATGCTAAGAGGAGCAGGAAAAAGCAAAAAATTTCAGAATTGCACCTTGCAATGTGGAGAAATTACTGTTTGTGCATTTACAATATTCATTGATTTTTACCATTGAAAAACGTCCAGAAATGATTGAAGCTACTGACTGAATGAAAGTAGCTGGCATCTCACTCTCTTTGAATCTTCTTTATCATGCTAAGAGGAGCAGGAAAAAGCAAAAAATTTCAGACTTGCACCTTGCAATGCGGAGAAATTACTGTTTGTGCATTTACAATATTCATTGATTTTTGCCATTGAAAAACATCATGTTATTCATATACCAGAAATGTTTGAAGCTACTGACTGAATGAAAGGAGCTGGCATCTCACTCTCTTTGAATCTTCTTTATCATGCTAAGAGGAGCAGGAAAAAGCAAAAAATTTCAGAATTGCACCTTGCAATGCGGAGAAATTACTGTTTGTGCATTTACAATATTCATTGATTTTTGCCATTGAAAAACATGTTATTCATATACCAGAAATGTTTGAAGCTACTGACTGAATGAAAGTAGCTGGCATCTCACTCTCTTTGAATCTTCTTTATCATGCTAAGAGGAGCAGGAAAAAGCAAAAAATTTCAGACTTGCACCTTGCAATGCGGAGAAATTACTGTTTGTGCATTTACAATATTCATTGATTTTTGACATTGAAAAACATCATGTTATTCATATACCAGAAATGTTTGAAGCTACTGACTGAATGAAAGGAGCTGGCATCTCACTCCCTTTGAATCTTCTTTATCATGCTAAGCGGAGCAGGAAAAAGCAAAAAATTTCAGAATTGCACCTTGCAATGCGGAGAAATTACTGTTTGTGCATTTACAATATTCATTGATTTTTGCCATTGAAAAACATCCAGAAATGATTGAAAGTACTGACTGAATGAAAGGAGCTGGCATCTCACTCTCTTTGAATCTTCTTTATCATGCTAAGAGGAGCAGGAAAAAGCAAAAAATTTCAGAATTGCACCTTGCAATGCAGAGAAATTACTGTTTGTGCATTTACAATATTCATTGATTTTTGCCATTGAAAAACGTCCAGAAATGATTGAAGCTACTGACTGAATGAAAGGAGCTGGCATCTCACTCTCTTTGAATCTTCTTTATCATGCTAAGAGGAGCAGGAAAAAGTAAAAAATTTCAGAATTGCACCTTGCAATGCGGAGAAATTACAGTTTGTGCATTTACAATATTCATTGATTTTTGCCATTGAAAAACATCCAGAAATGATTGAAGCTACTGACTGAATGAAAGGAGCTGGCATCTCACTCTCTTTGAATCTTCTTTATCATGCTAAGAGGAGCAGGAAAAAGCAAAAAATTTCAGAATTGCACCTTGCAATGCGGAGAAATTACTGTTTGTGCATTTACAATATTCATTGATTTTTGCCATTGAAAAACATCATGTTATTCATATACCAGAAATGTTTGAAGCTACTGACTGAATGAAAGGAGCTGGCATCTCACTCTCTTTGAATCTTCATTATCATGCTAAGAGGAGCAGGAAAAAGCAAAAAATTTCAGAATTGCACCTTGCAATGTGGAGAAATTACTGTTTGTGCATTTACAATATTCATTGATTTTTAACATTGAAAAACGTCCAGAAATGATTGAATCTACTGACTGAATGAAAGTAGCTGGCATCTCACTCTCTTTGAATCTTCTTTATCATGCTAAGAGGAGCAGGAAAAAGCAAAAAATTTCAGACTTGCACCTTGCAATGCGGAGAAATTACTGTTTGTGCATTTACAATATTCATTGATTTTTGCCATTGAAAAACATCATGTTATTCATATACCAGAAATGTTTGAAGCTACTGACTGAATGAAAGGAGCTGGCATCTCACTCTCTTTGAATCTTCTTTATCATGCTAAGAGGAGCAGGAAAAAGCAAAAAATTTCAGAATTGCACCTTGCAATGCGGAGAATTTACTGTTTGTGCATTTACAATATTCATTGATTTTTGCCATTGAAAACATCATGTTATTCATATACCAGAAATGTTTGAAGCTACTGACTGAATGAAAGGAGCTGGCATCTCACTCTCTTTGAATCTTCTTTATCATGCTAAGAGGAGCAGGAAAAAGCAAAAAATTTCAGAATTGCACCTTGCAATGTGGAGAAATTACTGTTTGTGCATTTACAATATTCATTGATTTTTACCATTGAAAAACGTCCAGAAATGATTGAAGCTACTGACTGAATGAAAGTAGCTGGCATCTCACTCTCTTTGAATCTTCTTTATCATGCTAAGAGGAGCAGGAAAAAGCAAAAAATTTCAGACTTGCACCTTGCAATGCGGAGAAATTGCTGTTTGTGCATTTACAATATTCATTGATTTTTGCCATTGAAAAACATCATGTTATTCATATACCAGAAATGTTTGAAGCTACTGACTGAATGAAAGGAGCTGGCATCTCACTCTCTTTGAATCTTCTTTATCATGCTAAGAGGAGCAGGAAAAAGCAAAAAATTTCAGAATTGCACCTTGCAATGCGGAGAAATTACTGTTTGTGCATTTACAATATTCATTGATTTTTGCCATTGAAAAACGTCCAGAAATGATTGAAGCTACTGACTGAATGAAAGGAGCTGGCATCTCACTCTCTTTGAATCTTCTTTATCATGCTAAGAGGAGCAGGAAAAAGCAAAAAATTTCAGAATTGCACCTTGCAATGCGGAGAAATTACTGTTTGTGCATTTACAATATTCATTGATTTTTGCCATTGAAAAACGTCCAGAAATGATTGAAAGTACTGACTGAATGAAAGGAGCTGGCATCTCACTCTCTTTGAATCTTCTTTATCATGCTAAGAGGAGCAGGAAAAAGCAAAAAATTTCAGAATTGCACCTTGCAATGCGGAGAAATTACTGTTTGTGCATTTACAATATTCATTGATTTTTGCCATTGAAAAACGTCCAGAAATGATTGAAGCTACTGACTGAATGAAAGGAGCTGGCATCTCACTCTCTTTGAATCTTCTTTATCATGCTAAGAGGAGCAGGAAAAAGTAAAAAATTTCAGAATTGCACCTTGCAATGCGGAGAAATTACAGTTTGTGCATTTACAATATTCATTGATTTTTGCCATTGAAAAACATCCAGAAATGATTGAAGCTACTGACTGAATGAAAGGAGCTGGCATCTCACTCTCTTTGAATCTTCTTTATCATGCTAAGAGGAGCAGGAAAAAGCAAAAAATTTCAGAATTGCACCTTGCAATGCGGAGAAATTACTGTTTGTGCATTTACAATATTCATTGATTTTTGCCATTTAAAAACATCATGTTATTCATATACCAGAAATGTTTGAAGCTACTGACTGAATGAATGGAGCTGGCATCTCACTCTCTTTGAATCTTCATTATCATGCTAAGAGGAGCAGGAAAAAGCAAAAAATTTCAGAATTGCACCTTGCAATGTGGAGAAATTACTGTTTGTGCATTTACAATATTCATTGATTTTTAACATTGAAAAACGTCCAGAAATGATTGAATCTACTGACTGAATGAAAGTAGCTGGCATCTCACTCTCTTTGAATCTTCTTTATCATGCTAAGAGGAGCAGGAAAAAGCAAAAAATTTCAGACTTGCACCTTGCAATGCGGAGAAATTACTGTTTGTGCATTTACAATATTCATTGATTTTTGCCATTGAAAAACATCATGTTATTCATATACCAGAAATGTTTGAAGCTACTGACTGAATGAAAGGAGCTGGCATCTCACTCTCTTTGAATCTTCTTTATCATGCTAAGAGGAGCAGGAAAAAGCAAAAAATTTCAGAATTGCACCTTGCAATGCGGAGAATTTACTGTTTGTGCATTTACAATATTCATTGATTTTTGCCATTGAAAACATCATGTTATTCATATACCAGAAATGTTTGAAGCTACTGACTGAATGAAAGGAGCTGGCATCTCACTCTCTTTGAATCTTCTTTATCATGCTAAGAGGAGCAGGAAAAAGCAAAAAATTTCAGAATTGCACCTTGCAATGTGGAGAAATTACTGTTTGTGCATTTACAATATTCATTGATTTTTACCATTGAAAAACGTCCAGAAATGATTGAAGCTACTGACTGAATGAAAGTAGCTGGCATCTCACTCTCTTTGAATCTTCTTTATCATGCTAAGAGGAGCAGGAAAAAGCAAAAAATTTCAGACTTGCACCTTGCAATGCGGAGAAATTACTGTTTGTGCATTTACAATATTCATTGATTTTTGCCATTGAAAAACATCATGTTATTCATATACCAGAAATGTTTGAAGCTACTGACTGAATGAAAGGAGCTGGCATCTCACTCTCTTTGAATCTTCTTTATCATGCTAAGAGGAGCAGGAAAAAGCAAAAAATTTCAGAATTGCACCTTGCAATGCGGAGAAATTACTGTTTGTGCATTTACAATATTCATTGATTTTTGCCATTGAAAAACATGTTATTCATATACCAGAAATGTTTGAAGCTACTGACTGAATGAAAGTAGCTGGCATCTCACTCTCTTTGAATCTTCTTTATCATGCTAAGAGGAGCAGGAAAAAGCAAAAAATTTCAGACTTGCACCTTGCAATGCGGAGAAATTACTGTTTGTGCATTTACAATATTCATTGATTTTTGACATTGAAAAACATCATGTTATTCATATACCAGAAATGTTTGAAGCTACTGACTGAATGAAAGGAGCTGGCATCTCACTCCCTTTGAATCTTCTTTATCATGCTAAGCGGAGCAGGAAAAAGCAAAAAATTTCAGAATTGCACCTTGCAATGCGGAGAAATTACTGTTTGTGCATTTACAATATTCATTGATTTTTGCCATTGAAAAACATCCAGAAATGATTGAAAGTACTGACTGAATGAAAGGAGCTGGCATCTCACTCTCTTTGAATCTTCTTTATCATGCTAAGAGGAGCAGGAAAAAGCAAAAAATTTCAGAATTGCACCTTGCAATGCAGAGAAATTACTGTTTGTGCATTTACAATATTCATTGATTTTTGCCATTGAAAAACGTCCAGAAATGATTGAAGCTACTGACTGAATGAAAGGAGCTGGCATCTCACTCTCTTTGAATCTTCTTTATCATGCTAAGAGGAGCAGGAAAAAGTAAAAAATTTCAGAATTGCACCTTGCAATGCGGAGAAATTACAGTTTGTGCATTTACAATATTCATTGATTTTTGCCATTGAAAAACATCCAGAAATGATTGAAGCTACTGACTGAATGAAAGGAGCTGGCATCTCACTCTCTTTGAATCTTCTTTATCATGCTAAGAGGAGCAGGAAAAAGCAAAAAATTTCAGAATTGCACCTTGCAATGCGGAGAAATTACTGTTTGTGCATTTACAATATTCATTGATTTTTGCCATTGAAAAACATCATGTTATTCATATACCAGAAATGTTTGAAGCTACTGACTGAATGAAAGGAGCTGGCATCTCACTCTCTTTGAATCTTCATTATCATGCTAAGAGGAGCAGGAAAAAGCAAAAAATTTCAGAATTGCACCTTGCAATGTGGAGAAATTACTGTTTGTGCATTTACAATATTCATTGATTTTTAACATTGAAAAACGTCCAGAAATGATTGAATCTACTGACTGAATGAAAGTAGCTGGCATCTCACTCTCTTTGAATCTTCTTTATCATGCTAAGAGGAGCAGGAAAAAGCAAAAAATTTCAGACTTGCACCTTGCAATGCGGAGAAATTACTGTTTGTGCATTTACAATATTCATTGATTTTTGCCATTGAAAAACATCATGTTATTCATATACCAGAAATGTTTGAAGCTACTGACTGAATGAAAGGAGCTGGCATCTCACTCTCTTTGAATCTTCTTTATCATGCTAAGAGGAGCAGGAAAAAGCAAAAAATTTCAGAATTGCACCTTGCAATGCGGAGAATTTACTGTTTGTGCATTTACAATATTCATTGATTTTTGCCATTGAAAACATCATGTTATTCATATACCAGAAATGTTTGAAGCTACTGACTGAATGAAAGGAGCTGGCATCTCACTCTCTTTGAATCTTCTTTATCATGCTAAGAGGAGCAGGAAAAAGCAAAAAATTTCAGAATTGCACCTTGCAATGTGGAGAAATTACTGTTTGTGCATTTACAATATTCATTGATTTTTACCATTGAAAAACGTCCAGAAATGATTGAAGCTACTGACTGAATGAAAGTAGCTGGCATCTCACTCTCTTTGAATCTTCTTTATCATGCTAAGAGGAGCAGGAAAAAGCAAAAAATTTCAGACTTGCACCTTGCAATGCGGAGAAATTGCTGTTTGTGCATTTACAATATTCATTGATTTTTGCCATTGAAAAACATCATGTTATTCATATACCAGAAATGTTTGAAGCTACTGACTGAATGAAAGGAGCTGGCATCTCACTCTCTTTGAATCTTCTTTATCATGCTAAGAGGAGCAGGAAAAAGCAAAAAATTTCAGAATTGCACCTTGCAATGCGGAGAAATTACTGTTTGTGCATTTACAATATTCATTGATTTTTGCCATTGAAAAACGTCCAGAAATGATTGAAGCTACTGACTGAATGAAAGGAGCTGGCATCTCACTCTCTTTGAATCTTCTTTATCATGCTAAGAGGAGCAGGAAAAAGCAAAAAATTTCAGAATTGCACCTTGCAATGCGGAGAAATTACTGTTTGTGCATTTACAATATTCATTGATTTTTGCCATTGAAAAACGTCCAGAAATGATTGAAAGTACTGACTGAATGAAAGGAGCTGGCATCTCACTCTCTTTGAATCTTCTTTATCATGCTAAGAGGAGCAGGAAAAAGCAAAAAATTTCAGAATTGCACCTTGCAATGCGGAGAAATTACTGTTTGTGCATTTACAATATTCATTGATTTTTGCCATTGAAAAACGTCCAGAAATGATTGAAGCTACTGACTGAATGAAAGGAGCTGGCATCTCACTCTCTTTGAATCTTCTTTATCATGCTAAGAGGAGCAGGAAAAAGTAAAAAATTTCAGAATTGCACCTTGCAATGCGGAGAAATTACAGTTTGTGCATTTACAATATTCATTGATTTTTGCCATTGAAAAACATCCAGAAATGATTGAAGCTACTGACTGAATGAAAGGAGCTGGCATCTCACTCTCTTTGAATCTTCTTTATCATGCTAAGAGGAGCAGGAAAAAGCAAAAAATTTCAGAATTGCACCTTGCAATGCGGAGAAATTACTGTTTGTGCATTTACAATATTCATTGATTTTTGCCATTTAAAAACATCATGTTATTCATATACCAGAAATGTTTGAAGCTACTGACTGAATGAATGGAGCTGGCATCTCACTCTCTTTGAATCTTCATTATCATGCTAAGAGGAGCAGGAAAAAGCAAAAAATTTCAGAATTGCACCTTGCAATGTGGAGAAATTACTGTTTGTGCATTTACAATATTCATTGATTTTTAACATTGAAAAACGTCCAGAAATGATTGAATCTACTGACTGAATGAAAGTAGCTGGCATCTCACTCTCTTTGAATCTTCTTTATCATGCTAAGAGGAGCAGGAAAAAGCAAAAAATTTCAGACTTGCACCTTGCAATGCGGAGAAATTACTGTTTGTGCATTTACAATATTCATTGATTTTTGCCATTGAAAAACATCATGTTATTCATATACCAGAAATGTTTGAAGCTACTGACTGAATGAAAGGAGCTGGCATCTCACTCTCTTTGAATCTTCTTTATCATGCTAAGAGGAGCAGGAAAAAGCAAAAAATTTCAGAATTGCACCTTGCAATGCGGAGAATTTACTGTTTGTGCATTTACAATATTCATTGATTTTTGCCATTGAAAACATCATGTTATTCATATACCAGAAATGTTTGAAGCTACTGACTGAATGAAAGGAGCTGGCATCTCACTCTCTTTGAATCTTCTTTATCATGCTAAGAGGAGCAGGAAAAAGCAAAAAATTTCAGAATTGCACCTTGCAATGTGGAGAAATTACTGTTTGTGCATTTACAATATTCATTGATTTTTACCATTGAAAAACGTCCAGAAATGATTGAAGCTACTGACTGAATGAAAGTAGCTGGCATCTCACTCTCTTTGAATCTTCTTTATCATGCTAAGAGGAGCAGGAAAAAGCAAAAAATTTCAGACTTGCACCTTGCAATGCGGAGAAATTACTGTTTGTGCATTTACAATATTCATTGATTTTTGCCATTGAAAAACATCATGTTATTCATATACCAGAAATGTTTGAAGCTACTGACTGAATGAAAGGAGCTGGCATCTCACTCTCTTTGAATCTTCTTTATCATGCTAAGAGGAGCAGGAAAAAGCAAAAAATTTCAGAATTGCACCTTGCAATGCGGAGAAATTACTGTTTGTGCATTTACAATATTCATTGATTTTTGCCATTGAAAAACGTCCAGAAATGATTGAAGCTACTGACTGAATGAAAGGAGCTGGCATCTCACTCTCTTTGAATCTTCTTTATCATGCTAAGAGGAGCAGGAAAAAGCAAAAAATTTCAGAATTGCACCTTGCAATGCGGAGAAATTACTGTTTGTGCATTTACAATATTCATTGATTTTTGCCATTGAAAAACGTCCAGAAATGATTGAAGCTACTGACTGAATGAAAGGAGCTGGCATCTCACTCTCTTTGAATCTTCTTTATCATGCTAAGAGGAGCAGGAAAAAGCAAAAAATTTCACAATTGCACCTTGCAATGCGGAGAAATTACTGTTTGTGCATTTACAATATTCATTGATTTTTGCCATTGAAAAACATGTTATTCATATACCAGAAATGTTTGAAGCTACTGACTGAATGAAAGAAGCTGGCACCTCACTCTCTTTGAATCTTCTTTATCATGCTAAGAGGAGCAGGAAAAAGCAAAAAATTTCAGAATTGCACCTTGCAATGCGGAGAAATTACTGTTTGTGCATTTACAATATTCATTGATTTTTGCCATTGAAAAACATCATGTTATTCATATACCAGAAATGATTGAAGCTACTGACTGAATGAAAGTAGCTGGCATCTCACTCTCTTTGAATCGTCTTTATCATGCTAAGAGGAGCAGGAAAAAGCAAAAAATTTCAGAATTGCACCTTGCAATGCGGAGAAATTACTGTTTGTGCATTTACAATATTCATTGATTTTTGCAATTGAAAAACGTCCAGAAATGATTGAAGCTACTGACTGAAAGAAAGGAGCTGGCAACTCACTCTCTTTGAATCATGTTTATCATGCTAAGAGGAGCAGGAAAAAGCAAAAAATTTCAGAATTGCACCTTGCAATGCGGAGAAATTACTGTTTGTGCATTTACAATATTCATTGATTTTTGCCATTGAAAAACGTCCAGAAATGATTGAAGCTACTGACTGAATGAAAGGAGCTGGCATCTCACTCTCTTTGAATCTTCTTTATCATGCTAAGAGGAGCAGGAAAAAGCAAAAAATTTCAGAATTGCACCTTGCAATGCGGAGAAATTACTGTTTGTGCATTTACAATATTCATTGATTTTTGCCATTGAAAAACATCATGTTATTCATATACCAGAAATGATTGAAGCTACTGACTGAATGAAAGGAGCTGGCATCTCACTCTCTTTGAATCTTCTTTATCATGCTAAGAGGAGCAGGAAAAAGCAAAAAATTTCAGAATTGCACCTTGCAATGCGGAGAAATTACTGTTTGTGCATTTACAATATTCATTGATTTTTGCCATTGAAAAACGTCCAGAAATGATTGAAGCTACTGACTGAATGAAAGGAGCTGGCATCTCACTCTCTTTGAATCTTCTTTATCATGCTAAGAGGAGCAGGAAAAAGCAAAAAATTTCAGAATTGCACCTTGCAATGCGGAGAAATTACTGTTTGTGCATTTACAATATTCATTGATTTTTGCCATTGAAAAACGTCCAGAAATGATTGAAGCTACTGACTGAATGAAAGGAGCTGGCATCTCACTCTCTTTGAATCTTGTTTATCATGCTAAGAGGAGCAGGAAAAAGCAAAAAATTTCAGAATTGCACCTTGCAATGCGGAGAAATTACTGTTTGTGCATTTACAATATTCATTGATTTTTGCCATTGAAAAACGTCCAGAAATGATTGAAGCTACTGACTGAATGAAAGGAGCTGGCATCTCACTCTCTTTGAATCTTCTTTATCATGCTAAGAGGAGCAGGAAAAAGCAAAAAATTTCAGAATTGCACCTTGCAATGCGGAGAAATTACTGTTTGTGCATTTACAATATTCATTGATTTTTGCCATTGAAAAACATCATGTTATTCATATACCAGAAATGATTGAAGCTACTGACTGAATGAAAGGAGCTGGCATCTCACTCTCTTTGAATCTTCTTTATCATGCTAAGAGGAGCAGGAAAAAGTAAAAAATTTCAGAATTGCACCTTGCAATGCGGAGAAATTACTGTTTGTGCATTTATAATATTCAATGATTTTTGCCATTGAAAAACGTCCAGAAATGATTGAAGCTACTGACTGAACGAAAGGAGCTGGTATCTCACTCTCTTTGAATCTTCTTTATCATGCTAAGAGGAGCAGGAAAAAGCAAAAAATTTCAGAATTGCACCTTGCAATGCGGAGAAATTACTGTTTGTGCATTTACAATATTCATTGATTTTTGCCATTGAAAAACGTCCAGAAATGATTGAAGCTACTGACTGAATGAAAGGAGCTGGCATCTCACTCTCTTTGAATCTTCTTTATCATGCTAAGAGGAGCAGGAAAAAGCAAAAAATTTCAGAATTGCACCTTGCAATGCGGAGAAATTACTGTTTGTGCATTTACAATATTCATTGATTTTTGCCATTGAAAAACATCATGTTATTCATATACCAGAAATGTTTGAAGCTAATGACTGAATGAAAGGAGCTGACATCTCACTCTCTTTGAATCTTCTTTATCATGCTAAGAGGAGCAGGAAAAAGCAAAAAATTTCAGAATTGCACCTTGCAATGCAGAGAAATTACTGTTTGTGCATTTACAATATTCATTGATTTTTGCCATTGAAAAACGTCCAGAAATGATTGAAGCTACTGACTGAATGAAAGGAGCTGGCATCTCACTCTCTTTGAATCTTCTTTATCATGCTAAGAGGAGCAGGAAAAAGCTAAAAATTTCAGAATTGCACCTTGCAATGCGGAGAAATTACTGTTTGTGCATTTACAATATTCATTGATTTTTGCCATTGAAAAACATCATGTTATTCATATAAAAGAAATGTTTGAAGCTACTGACTGAATGAAAGGAGCTGGCATCTCACTCTCTTTGAATCTTCTTTATCATGCTAAGAGGAGCAGGAAAAAGCAAAAAATTTCAGAATTGCACCTTGCAATGTGGAGAAATTACTGTTTGTACATTTACAATATTCATTGATTTTTACCATTGAAAAACGTCCAGAAATGATTGAAGCTACTGACTGAATGAAAGTAGCTGGCATCTCACTCTCTTTGAATCTTCTTTATCATGCTAAGAGGAGCAGGAAAAAGCAAAAAATTTCAGACTTGCACCTTGCAATGCGGAGAAATTACTGTTTGTGCATTTACAATATTCATTGATTTTTGCCATTGAAAAACATCATGTTATTCATATACCAGAAATGTTTGAAGCTACTGACTGAATGAAAGGAGCTGGCATCTCACTCTCTTTGAATCTTCTTTATCATGCTAAGAGGAGCAGGAAAAAGCAAAAAATTTCAGAATTGCACCTTGCAATGCGGAGAAATTACTGTTTGTGCATTTACAATATTCATTGATTTTTGCCATTGAAAAACGTCCAGAAATGATTGAAGCTACTGACTGAATGAAAGGAGCTGGCATCTCTCTCTCTTTGAATCTTCTTTATCATGCTAAGAGGAGCAGGAAAAAGCAAAAAATTTCAGAATTGCACCTTGCAATGCGGAGAAATTACTGTTTGTGCATTTACAATATTCATTGATTTTTGCCATTGAAAAACGTCCAGAAATGATTGAAGCTACTGACTGAATGAAAGGAGCTGGCATCTCACTCTCTTTGAATCTTCTTTATCATGCTAAGAGGAGCAGGAAAAAGCAAAAAATTTCAGAATTGCACCTTGCAATGCGGAGAAATTACTGTTTGTGCATTTACAATATTCATTGATTTTTGCCATTGAAAAACATGTTATTCATATACCAGAAATGTTTGAAGCTACTGACTGAATGAAAGGAGCTGGCACCTCACTCTCTTTGAATCTTCTTTATCATGCTAAGAGGAGCGGGAAAAAGCAAAAAATTTCAGAATTGCACCTTGCAATGCGGAGAAATTACTGTTTGTGCATTTACAATATTCATTGATTTTTGCCATTGAAAAACGTCCAGAAATGATTGAAGGTACTGACTGAATGAAAGGAGCTGGCATCTCACTCTCTTTGAATCTTCTTTATCATGCTAAGAGGAGCAGGAAAAAGCAAAAAATTTCAGAATTGCACCTTGCAATGCGGAGAAATTACTGTTTGTGCATTTACAATATTCATTGATTTTTGCCATTGAAAAACGTCCAGAAATGATTGAAGCTACTGACTGAATGAAAGGAGCTGGCATCTCACTCTCTTTGAATCTTCTTTATCATGCTAAGAGGAGCAGGAAAAAGCAAAAAATTTCAGAATTGCACCTTGCAATGCGGAGAAATTACAGTTTGTGCATTTACAATATTCATTGATTTTTGCCATTGAAAAACATCCAGAAATGATTGAAGCTACTGACTGAATGAAAGGAGCTGGCATCTCACTCTCTTTGAATCTTCTTTATCATGCTAAGAGGAGCAGGAAAAAGCAAAAAATTTCAGAATAGCACCTTGCAATGCGGAGAAATTACTGTTTGTGCATTTACAATATTCATTGATTTTTGCCATTGAAAAACATGTTATTCATATACCAGAAATGTTTGAAGCTACTGACTGAATGAAAGGAGCTGGCACCTCACTCTCTTTGAATCTTCTTTATCATGCTAAGAGGAGCGGGAAAAAGCAAAAAATTTCAGAATTGCACCTTGCAATGCGGAGAAATTACTGTTTGTGCATTTACAATATTCATTGATTTTTGCCATTGAAAAACGTCCAGAAATGATTGAAGGTACTGACTGAATGAAAGGAGCTGGCATCTCACTCTCTTTGAATCTTCTTTATCATGCTAAGAGGAGCAGGAAAAAGCAAAAAATTTCAGAATTGCACCTTGCAATGCGAAGAAATTACTGTTTGTGCATTTACAATATTCATTGATTTTTGCCATTGAAAAACGTCCAGAAATGATTGAAGCTACTGACTGAATGAAAGGAGCTGGCATCTCACTCTCTTTGAATCTTCTTTATCATGCTAAGAGGAGCAGGAAAAAGCAAAAAATTTCAGAATTGCACGTTGCAATGCGGAGAAATTACAGTTTGTGCATTTACAATATTCATTGATTTTTGCCATTGAAAAACATCCAGAAATGATTGAAGCTACTGACTGAATGAAAGGAGCTGGCATCTCACTCTCTTTGAATCTTCTTTATCATGCTAAGAGGAGCAGGAAAAAGCAAAAAATTTCAGAATAGCACCTTGCAATGCGGAGAAATTACTGTTTGTGCATTTACAATATTCATTGATTTTTGCCATTGAAAAACATCATGTTATTCATATACCAGAAATGTTTGAAGCTACTGACTGAATGAAAGGAGCTGGCATCTCACTCTCTTTGAATCTTCTTTATCATGCTAAGAGGAGCAGGAAAAAGCAAAAAATTTCAGAATTGCACCTTGCAATGTGGAGAAATTACTGTTTGTGCATTTACAATATTCATTGATTTTTACCTTTGAAAAACGTCCAGAAATGATTGAAGCTACTGACTGAATGAAAGTAGCTGGCATCTCACTCTCTTTGAATCTTCTTTATCATGCTAAGAGGAGCAGGAAAAAGCAAAAAATTTCAGACTTGCACCTTGCAATGCGGAGAAACTACTGTTTGTGCATTTACAATATTCATTGATTTTTGCCATTGAAAAACATCATGTTATTCATATACCAGAAATGTTTGAAGCTACTGACTGAATGAAAGGAGCTGGCATCTCACTCTCTTTGAATCTTCTTTATCATGCTAAGAGGAGCAGGAAAAAGCAAAAAATTTCAGAATTGCACCTTGCAATGCGGAGAAATTACTGTTTGTGCATTTACAATATTCATTGATTTTTGCCATTGAAAAACATCATGTTATTCATATACCAGAAATGTTTGAAGCTACTGACTGAATGAAAGGAGCTGGCATCTCACTCTCTTTGAATCTTCTTTATCATGCTAAGAGGAGCAGGAAAAAGCAAAAAATTTCAGAATTGCACCTTGCAATGTGGAGAAATTACTGTTTGTGCATTTACAATATTCATTGATTTTTACCATTGAAAAACGTCCAGAAATGATTGAAGCTACTGACTGAATGAAAGTAGCTGGCATCTCACTCTCTTTGAATCTTCTTTATCATGCTAAGAGGAGCAGGAAAAAGCAAAAAATTTCAGACTTGCACCTTGCAATGCGGAGAAATTACTGTTTGTGCATTTACAATATTCATTGATTTTTGCCATTGAAAAACATCATGTTATTCATATACCAGAAATGTTTGAAGCTACTGACTGAATGAAAGGAGCTGGCATCTCACTCTCTTTGAATCTTCTTTATCATGCTAAGAGGAGCAGGAAAAAGCAAAAAATTTCAGAATTGCACCTTGCAATGCGGAGAAATTACTGTTTGTGCATTTACAATATTCATTGATTTTTGCCATTGAAAAACATCATGTTATTCATATACCAGAAATGATTGAAGCTACTGACTGAATGAAAGGAGCTGGCATCTCACTCTCTTTGAATCTTCTTTATCATGCTAAGAGGAGCAGGAAAAAGTAAAAAATTTCAGAATTGCACCTTGCAATGCGGAGAAATTACTGTTTGTGCATTTATAATATTCAATGATTTTTGCCATTGAAAAACGTCCAGAAATGATTGAAGCTACTGACTGAACGAAAGGAGCTGGTATCTCACTCTCTTTGAATCTTCTTTATCATGCTAAGAGGAGCAGGAAAAAGCAAAAAATTTCAGAATTGCACCTTGCAATGCGGAGAAATTACTGTTTGTGCATTTACAATATTCATTGATTTTTGCCATTGAAAAACGTCCAGAAATGATTGAAGCTACTGACTGAATGAAAGGAGCTGGCATCTCACTCTCTTTGAATCTTCTTTATCATGCTAAGAGGAGCAGGAAAAAGCAAAAAATTTCAGAATTGCACCTTGCAATGCGGAGAAATTACTGTTTGTGCATTTACAATATTCATTGATTTTTGCCATTGAAAAACATCATGTTATTCATATACCAGAAATGTTTGAAGCTAATGACTGAATGAAAGGAGCTGACATCTCACTCTCTTTGAATCTTCTTTATCATGCTAAGAGGAGCAGGAAAAAGCAAAAAATTTCAGAATTGCACCTTGCAATGCAGAGAAATTACTGTTTGTGCATTTACAATATTCATTGATTTTTGCCATTGAAAAACGTCCAGAAATGATTGAAGCTACTGACTGAATGAAAGGAGCTGGCATCTCACTCTCTTTGAATCTTCTTTATCATGCTAAGAGGAGCAGGAAAAAGCTAAAAATTTCAGAATTGCACCTTGCAATGCGGAGAAATTACTGTTTGTGCATTTACAATATTCATTGATTTTTGCCATTGAAAAACATCATGTTATTCATATAAAAGAAATGTTTGAAGCTACTGACTGAATGAAAGGAGCTGGCATCTCACTCTCTTTGAATCTTCTTTATCATGCTAAGAGGAGCAGGAAAAAGCAAAAAATTTCAGAATTGCACCTTGCAATGTGGAGAAATTACTGTTTGTACATTTACAATATTCATTGATTTTTACCATTGAAAAACGTCCAGAAATGATTGAAGCTACTGACTGAATGAAAGTAGCTGGCATCTCACTCTCTTTGAATCTTCTTTATCATGCTAAGAGGAGCAGGAAAAAGCAAAAAATTTCAGACTTGCACCTTGCAATGCGGAGAAATTACTGTTTGTGCATTTACAATATTCATTGATTTTTGCCATTGAAAAACATCATGTTATTCATATACCAGAAATGTTTGAAGCTACTGACTGAATGAAAGGAGCTGGCATCTCACTCTCTTTGAATCTTCTTTATCATGCTAAGAGGAGCAGGAAAAAGCAAAAAATTTCAGAATTGCACCTTGCAATGCGGAGAAATTACTGTTTGTGCATTTACAATATTCATTGATTTTTGCCATTGAAAAACGTCCAGAAATGATTGAAGCTACTGACTGAATGAAAGGAGCTGGCATCTCTCTCTCTTTGAATCTTCTTTATCATGCTAAGAGGAGCAGGAAAAAGCAAAAAATTTCAGAATTGCACCTTGCAATGCGGAGAAATTACTGTTTGTGCATTTACAATATTCATTGATTTTTGCCATTGAAAAACGTCCAGAAATGATTGAAGCTACTGACTGAATGAAAGGAGCTGGCATCTCACTCTCTTTGAATCTTCTTTATCATGCTAAGAGGAGCAGGAAAAAGCAAAAAATTTCAGAATTGCACCTTGCAATGCGGAGAAATTACTGTTTGTGCATTTACAATATTCATTGATTTTTGCCATTGAAAAACATGTTATTCATATACCAGAAATGTTTGAAGCTACTGACTGAATGAAAGGAGCTGGCACCTCACTCTCTTTGAATCTTCTTTATCATGCTAAGAGGAGCGGGAAAAAGCAAAAAATTTCAGAATTGCACCTTGCAATGCGGAGAAATTACTGTTTGTGCATTTACAATATTCATTGATTTTTGCCATTGAAAAACGTCCAGAAATGATTGAAGGTACTGACTGAATGAAAGGAGCTGGCATCTCACTCTCTTTGAATCTTCTTTATCATGCTAAGAGGAGCAGGAAAAAGCAAAAAATTTCAGAATTGCACCTTGCAATGCGGAGAAATTACTGTTTGTGCATTTACAATATTCATTGATTTTTGCCATTGAAAAACGTCCAGAAATGATTGAAGCTACTGACTGAATGAAAGGAGCTGGCATCTCACTCTCTTTGAATCTTCTTTATCATGCTAAGAGGAGCAGGAAAAAGCAAAAAATTTCAGAATTGCACCTTGCAATGCGGAGAAATTACAGTTTGTGCATTTACAATATTCATTGATTTTTGCCATTGAAAAACATCCAGAAATGATTGAAGCTACTGACTGAATGAAAGGAGCTGGCATCTCACTCTCTTTGAATCTTCTTTATCATGCTAAGAGGAGCAGGAAAAAGCAAAAAATTTCAGAATAGCACCTTGCAATGCGGAGAAATTACTGTTTGTGCATTTACAATATTCATTGATTTTTGCCATTGAAAAACATGTTATTCATATACCAGAAATGTTTGAAGCTACTGACTGAATGAAAGGAGCTGGCACCTCACTCTCTTTGAATCTTCTTTATCATGCTAAGAGGAGCGGGAAAAAGCAAAAAATTTCAGAATTGCACCTTGCAATGCGGAGAAATTACTGTTTGTGCATTTACAATATTCATTGATTTTTGCCATTGAAAAACGTCCAGAAATGATTGAAGGTACTGACTGAATGAAAGGAGCTGGCATCTCACTCTCTTTGAATCTTCTTTATCATGCTAAGAGGAGCAGGAAAAAGCAAAAAATTTCAGAATTGCACCTTGCAATGCGAAGAAATTACTGTTTGTGCATTTACAATATTCATTGATTTTTGCCATTGAAAAACGTCCAGAAATGATTGAAGCTACTGACTGAATGAAAGGAGCTGGCATCTCACTCTCTTTGAATCTTCTTTATCATGCTAAGAGGAGCAGGAAAAAGCAAAAAATTTCAGAATTGCACGTTGCAATGCGGAGAAATTACAGTTTGTGCATTTACAATATTCATTGATTTTTGCCATTGAAAAACATCCAGAAATGATTGAAGCTACTGACTGAATGAAAGGAGCTGGCATCTCACTCTCTTTGAATCTTCTTTATCATGCTAAGAGGAGCAGGAAAAAGCAAAAAATTTCAGAATAGCACCTTGCAATGCGGAGAAATTACTGTTTGTGCATTTACAATATTCATTGATTTTTGCCATTGAAAAACATCATGTTATTCATATACCAGAAATGTTTGAAGCTACTGACTGAATGAAAGGAGCTGGCATCTCACTCTCTTTGAATCTTCTTTATCATGCTAAGAGGAGCAGGAAAAAGCAAAAAATTTCAGAATTGCACCTTGCAATGTGGAGAAATTACTGTTTGTGCATTTACAATATTCATTGATTTTTACCTTTGAAAAACGTCCAGAAATGATTGAAGCTACTGACTGAATGAAAGTAGCTGGCATCTCACTCTCTTTGAATCTTCTTTATCATGCTAAGAGGAGCAGGAAAAAGCAAAAAATTTCAGACTTGCACCTTGCAATGCGGAGAAACTACTGTTTGTGCATTTACAATATTCATTGATTTTTGCCATTGAAAAACATCATGTTATTCATATACCAGAAATGTTTGAAGCTACTGACTGAATGAAAGGAGCTGGCATCTCACTCTCTTTGAATCTTCTTTATCATGCTAAGAGGAGCAGGAAAAAGCAAAAAATTTCAGAATTGCACCTTGCAATGCGGAGAAATTACTGTTTGTGCATTTACAATATTCATTGATTTTTGCCATTGAAAAACATCATGTTATTCATATACCAGAAATGTTTGAAGCTACTGACTGAATGAAAGGAGCTGGCATCTCACTCTCTTTGAATCTTCTTTATCATGCTAAGAGGAGCAGGAAAAAGCAAAAAATTTCAGAATTGCACCTTGCAATGTGGAGAAATTACTGTTTGTGCATTTACAATATTCATTGATTTTTACCATTGAAAAACGTCCAGAAATGATTGAAGCTACTGACTGAATGAAAGTAGCTGGCATCTCACTCTCTTTGAATCTTCTTTATCATGCTAAGAGGAGCAGGAAAAAGCAAAAAATTTCAGACTTGCACCTTGCAATGCGGAGAAATTACTGTTTGTGCATTTACAATATTCATTGATTTTTGCCATTGAAAAACATCATGTTATTCATATACCAGAAATGTTTGAAGCTACTGACTGAATGAAAGGAGCTGGCATCTCACTCTCTTTGAATCTTCTTTATCATGCTAAGAGGAGCAGGAAAAAGTAAAAAATTTCAGAATTGCACCTTGCAATGCGGAGAAATTTCTGTTTGTGCATTTACAATATTCATTGATTTTTGCCATTGAAAAACATCATGTTATTCATATACCAGAAATGATTGAAGCTACTGACTGAATGAAAGGAGCTGGCATCTCACTCTCTTTGAATCTTCTTTATCATGCTAAGAGGAGCAGGAAAAAGTAAAAAATTTCAGAATTGCACCTTGCAATGCGGAGAAATTACTGTTTGTGCATTTATAATATTCAATGATTTTTGCCATTGAAAAACGTCCAGAAATGATTGAAGCTACTGACTGAACGAAAGGAGCTGGCATCTCACTCTCTTTGAATCTTCTTTATCATGCTAAGAGGAGCAGGAAAAAGCAAAAAATTTCAGAATTGCACCTTGCAATGCGGAGAAATTACTGTTTGTGCATTTACAATATTCATTGATTTTTGCCATTGAAAAACATCCAGAAATGATTGAAGCTACTGACTGAATGAAAGGAGCTGGCATCTCACTCTCTTTGAATCTTCTTTATCATGCTAAGAGGAGCAGGAAAAAGCAAAAAATTTCAGAATTGCACCTTGCAATGCGGAGAAATTACTGTTTGTGCATTTACAATATTCATTGATTTTTGCCATTGAAAAACATCATGTTATTCATATACTAGAAATGTTTGAAGCTACTGACTGAATGAAAGGAGCTGACATCTCACTCTCTTTGAATCTTCTTTATCATGCTAAGAGGAGCAGGAAAAAGCAAAAAATTTCAGAATTGCACCTTGCAATGCGGAGAAATTACAGATTGTGCATTTACAATATTCATTGATTTTTGCCATTGAAAAACATCCAGAAATGATTGAAGCTACTGACTGAATGAAAGGAGCTGGCATCTCACTCTCTTTGAATCTTCTTTATCATGCTAAGAGGAGCAGGAAAAAGCAAAAAATTTCAGAATAGCACCTTGCAATGCGGAGAAATTACTGTTTGTGCATTTACAATATTCATTGATTTTTGCCATTGAAAAACATCATGTTATTCATATACCAGAAATGTTTGAAGCTACTGACTGAATGAAAGGAGCTGGCATCTCACTCTCTTTGAATCTTCTTTATCATGCTAAGAGGAGCAGGAAAAAGCAAAAAATTTCAGACTTGCACCTTGCAATGCGGAGAAATTACTGTTTGTGCATTTACAATATTCATTGATTTTTGCCATTGAAAAACATCATGTTATTCATATACCAGAAATGTTTGAAGCTACTGACTGAATGAAAGGAGCTGGCATCTCACTCTCTTTGAATCTTCTTTATCATGCTAAGAGGAGCAGGAAAAAGCAAAAAATTTCAGACTTGCACCTTGCAATGCGGAGAAATTACTGTTTGTGCATTTACAATATTCATTGATTTTTGCCATTGAAAAACATCATGTTATTCATATACCAGAAATGTTTGAAGCTACTGACTGAATGAAAGGAGCTGGCATCTCACTCTCTTTGAATCTTCTTTATCATGCTAAGAGGAGCAGGAAAAAGCAAAAAATTTCAGAATTGCACCTTGCAATGTGGAGAAATTACTGTTTGTGCATTTACAATATTCATTGATTTTTACCATTGAAAAACGTCCAGAAATGATTGAAGCTACTGACTGAATGAAAGTAGCTGGCATCTCACTCTCTTTGAATCTTCTTTATCATGCTAAGAGGAGCAGGAAAAAGCAAAAAATTTCAGACTTGCACCTTGCAATGCGGAGAAATTACTGTTTGTGCATTTACAATATTCATTGATTTTTGCCATTGAAAAACATCATGTTATTCATATACCAGAAATGTTTGAAGCTACTGACTGAATGAAAGGAGCTGGCATCTCACTCTCTTTGAATCTTCTTTATCATGCTAAGAGGAGCAGGAAAAAGCAAAAAATTTCAGAATTGCACCTTGCAATGCGGAGAAATTACTGTTTGTGCATTTACAATATTCATTGATTTTTGCCATTGAAAAACATCATGTTATTCATATACCAGAAATGATTGAAGCTACTGACTGAATGAAAGGAGCTGGCATCTCACTCTCTTTGAATCTTCTTTATCATGCTAAGAGGAGCAGGAAAAAGTAAAAAATTTCAGAATTGCACCTTGCAATGCGGAGAAATTACTGTTTGTGCATTTATAATATTCAATGATTTTTGCCATTGAAAAACGTCCAGAAATGATTGAAGCTACTGACTGAACGAAAGGAGCTGGCATCTCACTCTCTTTGAATCTTCTTTATCATGCTAAGAGGAGCAGGAAAAAGCAAAAAATTTCAGAATTGCACCTTGCAATGCGGAGAAATTACTGTTTGTGCATTTACAATATTCATTGATTTTTGCCATTGAAAAACATCCAGAAATGATTGAAGCTACTGACTGAATGAAAGGAGCTGGCATCTCACTCTCTTCGAATCTTCTTTATCATGCAAAGAGGAGCAGGAAAAAGCAAAAAATTTCAGAATTGCACCTTGCAATGCGGAGAAATTACTGTTTGTGCATTTACAATATTCATTGATTTTTGCCATTGAAAAACATCATGTTATTAATATACCAGAAATGTTTGAAGCTACTGACTGAATGAAAGGAGCTGACATCTCACTCTCTTTGAATCTTCTTTATCATGCTAAGAGGAGCAGGAAAAAGCAAAAAATTTCAGAATTGCACCTTGCAATGCGGAGAAATTACTGTTTGTGCATTTACAATATTCATTGATTTTTGCCATTGAAAAACGTCCAGAAATGATTGAAGCTACTGACTGAATGAAAGGAGCTGGCATCTCACTCTCTTTGAATCTTCTTTATCATGCTAAGAGGAGCAGGAAAAAGCAAAAAATTTCAGAATTGCACCTTGCAATGCGGAGAAATTACTGTTTGTGCATTTACAATATTCATTGATTTTTGCCATTGAAAAACATGTTATTCATATACCAGAAATGTTTGAAGCTACTGACTGAATGAAAGGAGCTGGCACCTCACTCTCTTTGAATCTTCTTTATCATGCTAAGAGGAGCGGGAAAAAGCAAAAAATTTCAGAATTGCACCTTGCAATGCGGAGAAATTACTGTTTGTGCATTTATAATATTCAATGATTTTTGCCATTGAAAAACGTCCAGAAATGATTGAAGCTACTGACTGAACGAAAGGAGCTGGCATCTCACTCTCTTTGAATCTTCTTTATCATGCTAAGAGGAGCAGGAAAAAGCAAAAAATTTCAGAATTGCACCTTGCAATGCGGAGAAATTACTGTTTGTGCATTTACAATATTCATTGATTTTTGCCATTGAAAAACATCCAGAAATGATTGAAGCTACTGACTGAATGAAAGGAGCTGGCATCTCACTCTCTTTGAATCTTCTTTATCATGCTAAGAGGAGCAGGAAAAAGCAAAAAATTTCAGAATTGCACCTTGCAATGCGGAGAAATTACTGTTTGTGCATTTACAATATTCATTGATTTTTGCCATTGAAAAACATCATGTTATTCATATACCAGAAATGTTTGAAGCTACTGACTGAATGAAAGGAGCTGACATCTCACTCTCTTTGAATCTTCTTTATCATGCTAAGAGGAGCAGGAAAAAGCAAAAAATTTCAGAATTGCACCTTGCAATGCGGAGAAATTACTGTTTGTGCATTTACAATATTCATTGATTTTTGCCATTGAAAAACGTCCAGAAATGATTGAAGCTACTGACTGAATGAAAGGAGCTGGCATCTCACTCTCTTTGAATCTTCTTTATCATGCTAAGAGGAGCAGGAAAAAGCAAAAAATTTCAGAATTGCACCTTGCAATGCGGAGAAATTACTGTTTGTGCATTTACAATATTCATTGATTTTTGCCATTGAAAAACATGTTATTCATATACCAGAAATGTTTGAAGCTACTGACTGAATGAAAGGAGCTGGCACCTCACTCTCTTTGAATCTTCTTTATCATGCTAAGAGCAGCGGGAAAAAGCAAAAAATTTCAGAATTGCACCTTGCAATGCGGAGAAATTACTGTTTGTGCATTTACAATATTCATTGATTTTTGCCATTGAAAAACGTCCAGAAATGATTGAAGGTACTGACTGAATGAAAGGAGCTGTCATCTCACTCTCTTTGAATCTTCTTTATCATGCTAAGAGGAGCAGGAAAAAGCAAAAAATTTCAGAATTGCACCTTGCAATGCGGAGAAATTACTGTTTGTGCATTTACAATATTCATTGGTTTTTGCCATTGAAAAACGTCCAGAAATGATTGAAGCTACTGACTGAATGAAAGGAGCTGGCATCTCACTCTCTTTGAATCTTCTTTATCATGCTAAGAGGAGCAGGAAAAAGCAAAAAATTTCAGAATTGCACCTTGCAATGCGGAGAAATTACTGTTTGTGCATTTACAATATTCATTGATTTTTGCCATTGAAAAACATCATGTTATTCATATACCAGAAATGTTTGAAGCTACTGACTGAATGAAAGGAGCTGGCATCTCACTCTCTTTGAATCTTCTTTATCATGCTAAGAGGAGCAGGAAAAAGCAAAAAATTTCAGAATTTCACCTTGCAATGTGGAGAAATTACTGTTTGTGCATTTACAATATTCATTGATTTTTACCATTGAAAAACGTCCAGAAATGATTGAAGCTACTGACTGAATGAAAGTAGCTGGCATCTCACTCTCTTTGAATCTTCTTTATCATGCTAAGAGGAGCAGGAAAAAGCAAAAAATTTCAGACTTGCACCTTGCAATGCGGAGAAATTACTGTTTGTGCATTTACAATATTCATTGATTTTTGCCATTGAAAAACATCATGTTATTCATATACCAGAAATGTTTGAAGCTACTGACTGAATGAAAGGAGCTGGCATCTCACTCTCTTTGAATCTTCTTTATCATGCTAAGAGGAGCAGGAAAAAGTATAAAATTTCAGAATTGCACCTTGCAATGCGGAGAAATTACTGTTTGTGCATTTATAATATTCAATGATTTTTGCCATTGAAAAACGTCCAGAAATGATTGAAGCTACTGACTGAACGAAAGGAGCTGGCATCTCACTCTCTTTGAATCTTCTTTATCATGCTAAGAGGAGCAGGAAAAAGCAAAAAATTTCAGAATTGCACCTTGCAATGCGGAGAAATTACTGTTTGTGCATTTACAATATTCATTGATTTTTGCCATTGAAAAACATCCAGAAATGATTGAAGCTACTGACTGAATGAAAGGAGCTGGCATCTCACTCTCTTTGAATCTTCTTTATCATGCTAAGAGGAGCAGGAAAAAGCAAAAAATTTCAGAATTGCACCTTGCAATGCGGAGAAATTACTGTTTGTGCATTTACAATATTCATTGATTTTTGCCATTGAAAAACATCATGTTATTCATATACCAGAAATGTTTGAAGCTACTGACTGAATGAAAGGAGCTGACATCTCACTCTCTTTGAATCTTCTTTATCATGCTAAGAGGAGCAGGAAAAAGCAAAAAATTTCAGAATTGCACCTTGCAATGCGGAGAAATTACTGTTTGTGCATTTACAATATTCATTGATTTTTGCCATTGAAAAACGTCCAGAAATGATTGAAGCTACTGACTGAATGAAAGGAGCTGGCATCTCACTCTCTTTGAATCTTCTTTATCATGCTAAGAGGAGCAGGAAAAAGCAAAAAATTTCAGAATTGCACCTTGCAATGCGGAGAAATTACTGTTTGTGCATTTACAATATTCATTGATTTTTGCCATTGAAAAACATGTTATTCATATACCAGAAATGTTTGAAGCTACTGACTGAATGAAAGGAGCTGGCACCTCACTCTCTTTGAATCTTCTTTATCATGCTAAGAGGAGCGGGAAAAAGCAAAAAATTTCAGAATTGCACCTTGCAATGCGGAGAAATTACTGTTTGTGCATTTATAATATTCAATGATTTTTGCCATTGAAAAACGTCCAGAAATGATTGAAGCTACTGACTGAACGAAAGGAGCTGGCATCTCACTCTCTTTGAATCTTCTTTATCATGCTAAGAGGAGCAGGAAAAAGCAAAAAATTTCAGAATTGCACCTTGCAATGCGGAGAAATTACTGTTTGTGCATTTACAATATTCATTGATTTTTGCCATTGAAAAACATCCAGAAATGATTGAAGCTACTGACTGAATGAAAGGAGCTGGCATCTCACTCTCTTTGAATCTTCTTTATCATGCTAAGAGGAGCAGGAAAAAGCAAAAAATTTCAGAATTGCACCTTGCAATGCGGAGAAATTACTGTTTGTGCATTTACAATATTCATTGATTTTTGCCATTGAAAAACATCATGTTATTCATATACCAGAAATGTTTGAAGCTACTGACTGAATGAAAGGAGCTGACATCTCACTCTCTTTGAATCTTCTTTATCATGCTAAGAGGAGCAGGAAAAAGCAAAAAATTTCAGAATTGCACCTTGCAATGCGGAGAAATTACTGTTTGTGCATTTACAATATTCATTGATTTTTGCCATTGAAAAACGTCCAGAAATGATTGAAGCTACTGACTGAATGAAAGGAGCTGGCATCTCACTCTCTTTGAATCTTCTTTATCATGCTAAGAGGAGCAGGAAAAAGCAAAAAATTTCAGAATTGCACCTTGCAATGCGGAGAAATTACTGTTTGTGCATTTACAATATTCATTGATTTTTGCCATTGAAAAACATGTTATTCATATACCAGAAATGTTTGAAGCTACTGACTGAATGAAAGGAGCTGGCACCGCACTCTCTTTGAATCTTCTTTATCATGCTAAGAGGAGCGGGAAAAAGCAAAAAATTTCAGAATTGCACCTTGCAATGCGGAGAAATTACTGTTTGTGCATTTACAATATTCATTGATTTTTGCCAATGAAAAACGTCCAGAAATGATTGAAGGTACTGACTGAATGAAAGGAGCTGGCATCTCACTCTCTTTGAATCTTCTTTATCATGCTAAGAGGAGCAGGAAAAAGCAAAAAATTTCAGAATTGCACCTTGCAATGCGGAGAAATTACTGTTTGTGCATTTACAATATTCATTGGTTTTTGCCATTGAAAAACGTCCAGATATGATTGAAGCTACTGACTGAATGAAAGGAGCTGGCATCTCACTCTCTTTGAATCTTCTTTATCATGCTAAGAGGAGCAGGAAAAAGCAAAAAATTTCAGAATTGCACCTTGCAATGCAGAGAAATTACAGTTTGTGCATTTACAATATTCATTGATTTTTGCCATTGAAAAACATCCAGAAATGATTGAAGCTACTGACTGAATGAAAGGAGCTGGCATCTCACTCTCTTTGAATCTTCTTTATCATGCTAAGAGGAGCAGGAAAAAGCAAAAAATTTCAGAATTGCACCTTGCAATGCGGAGAAATTACTGTTTGTGCATTTACAATATTCATTGATTTTTGCCATTGAAAAACGTCCAGAAATGATTGAAGCTACTGACTGAATGAAAGGAGCTGGCATCTCACTCTCTTTGAATCTTCTTTATCATGCTAAGAGGAGCAGGAAAAAGCAAAAAATTTCAGAATTGCACCTTGCAATGCGGAGAAATTACTGTTTGTGCATTTACAATATTCATTGATTTTTGCCATTGAAAAACATGTTATTCATATACCAGAAATGTTTGAAGCTACTGACTGAATGAAAGGAGCTGGCACCTCACTCTCTTTGAATCTTCTTTATCATGCTAAGAGCAGCGGGAAAAAGCAAAAAATTTCAGAATTGCACCTTGCAATGCGGAGAAATTACTGTTTGTGCATTTACAATATTCATTGATTTTTGCCATTGAAAAACGTCCAGAAATGATTGAAGGTACTGACTGAATGAAAGGAGCTGTCATCTCACTCTCTTTGAATCTTCTTTATCATGCTAAGAGGAGCAGGAAAAAGCAAAAAATTTCAGAATTGCACCTTGCAATGCGGAGAAATTACTGTTTGTGCATTTACAATATTCATTGGTTTTTGCCATTGAAAAACGTCCAGAAATGATTGAAGCTACTGACTGAATGAAAGGAGCTGGCATCTCACTCTCATTGAATCTTCTTTATCATGCTAAGAGGAGCAGGAAAAAGCAAAAAATTTCAGAATTGCACCTTGCAATGCGGAGAAATTACAGTTTGTGCATTTACAATATTCATTGATTTTTGCCATTGAAAAACATCCAGAAATGATTGAAGCTACTGACTGAATGAAAGGAGCTGGCATCTCACTCTCTTTGAATCTTCTTTATCATGCTAAGAGGAGCAGGAAAAAGCAAAAAATTTCAGAATTGCACCTTGCAATGCGGAGAAATTACTGTTTGTGCATTTACAATATTCATTGATTTTTGCCATTGAAAAACATCATGTTATTCATATACCAGAAATGTTTGAAGCTACTGACTGAATGAAAGGAGCTGGCATCTCACTCTCTTTGAATCTTCTTTATCATGCTAAGAGGAGCAGGAAAAAGCAAAAAATTTCAGAATTGCACCTTGCAATGTGGAGAAATTACTGTTTGTGCATTTACAATATTCATTGATTTTTACCATTGAAAAACGTCCAGAAATGATTGAAGCTACTGACTGAATGAAAGTAGCTGGCATCTCACTCTCTTTGAATCTTCTTTATCATGCTAAGAGGAGCAGGAAAAAGCAAAAAATTTCAGACTTGCACCTTGCAATGCGGAGAAATTACTGTTTGTGCATTTACAATATTCATTGATTTTTGCCATTGAAAAACATCATGTTATTCATATACCAGAAATGTTTGAAGCTACTGACTGAATGAAAGGAGCTGGCATCTCACTCTCTTTGAATCTTCTTTATCATGCTAAGAGGAGCAGGAAAAAGTATAAAATTTCAGAATTGCACCTTGCAATGCGGAGAAATTACTGTTTGTGCATTTACAATATTCATTGATTTTTGCCATTGAAAAACATGTTATTCATATACCAGAAATGTTTGAAGCTACTGACTGAATGAAAGGAGCTGGCACCTCACTCTCTTTGAATCTTCTTTATCATGCTAAGAGGAGCGGGAAAAAGCAAAAAATTTCAGAATTGCACCTTGCAATGCGGAGAAATTACTGTTTGTGCATTTATAATATTCAATGATTTTTGCCATTGAAAAACGTCCAGAAATGATTGAAGCTACTGACTGAACGAAAGGAGCTGGCATCTCACTCTCTTTGAATCTTCTTTATCATGCTAAGAGGAGCAGGAAAAAGCAAAAAATTTCAGAATTGCACCTTGCAATGCGGAGAAATTACTGTTTGTGCATTTACAATATTCATTGATTTTTGCCATTGAAAAACATCCAGAAATGATTGAAGCTACTGACTGAATGAAAGGAGCTGGCATCTCACTCTCTTTGAATCTTCTTTATCATGCTAAGAGGAGCAGGAAAAAGCAAAAAATTTCAGAATTGCACCTTGCAATGCGGAGAAATTACTGTTTGTGCATTTACAATATTCATTGATTTTTGCCATTGAAAAACATCATGTTATTCATATACCAGAAATGTTTGAAGCTACTGACTGAATGAAAGGAGCTGACATCTCACTCTCTTTGAATCTTCTTTATCATGCTAAGAGGAGCAGGAAAAAGCAAAAAATTTCAGAATTGCACCTTGCAATGCGGAGAAATTACTGTTTGTGCATTTACAATATTCATTGATTTTTGCCATTGAAAAACGTCCAGAAATGATTGAAGCTACTGACTGAATGAAAGGAGCTGGCATCTCACTCTCTTTGAATCTTCTTTATCATGCTAAGAGGAGCAGGAAAAAGCAAAAAATTTCAGAATTGCACCTTGCAATGCGGAGAAATTACTGTTTGTGCATTTACAATATTCATTGATTTTTGCCATTGAAAAACATGTTATTCATATACCAGAAATGTTTGAAGCTACTGACTGAATGAAAGGAGCTGGCACCGCACTCTCTTTGAATCTTCTTTATCATGCTAAGAGGAGCGGGAAAAAGCAAAAAATTTCAGAATTGCACCTTGCAATGCGGAGAAATTACTGTTTGTGCATTTACAATATTCATTGATTTTTGCCAATGAAAAACGTCCAGAAATGATTGAAGGTACTGACTGAATGAAAGGAGCTGGCATCTCACTCTCTTTGAATCTTCTTTATCATGCTAAGAGGAGCAGGAAAAAGCAAAAAATTTCAGAATTGCACCTTGCAATGCGGAGAAATTACTGTTTGTGCATTTACAATATTCATTGGTTTTTGCCATTGAAAAACGTCCAGAAATGATTGAAGCTACTGACTGAATGAAAGGAGCTGGCATCTCACTCTCTTTGAATCTTCTTTATCATGCTAAGAGGAGCAGGAAAAAGCAAAAAATTTCAGAATTGCACCTTGCAATGCGGAGAAATTACAGTTTGTGCATTTACAATATTCATTGATTTTTGCCATTGAAAAACATCCAGAAATGATTGAAGCTACTGACTGAATGAAAGGAGCTGGCATCTCACTCTCTTTGAATCTTCTTTATCATGCTAAGAGGAGCAGGAAAAAGCAAAAAATTTCAGAATTGCACCTTGCAATGCGGAGAAATTACTGTTTGTGCATTTACAATATTCATTGCTTTTTGCCATTGAAAAACATCATGTTATTCATATACCAGAAATGTTTGAAGCTACTGACTGAATGAAAGGAGCTGGCATCTCACTCTCTTTGAATCTTCTTTATCATGCTAAGAGGAGCAGGAAAAAGCAAAAAATTTCAGAATTGCACCTTGCAATGTGGAGAAATTACTGTTTGTGCATTTACAATATTCATTGATTTTTACCATTGAAAAACGTCCAGAAATGATTGAAGCTACTGACTGAATGAAAGTAGCTGGCATCTCACTCTCTTTGAATCTTCTTTATCATGCTAAGAGGAGCAGGAAAAAGCAAAAAATTTCAGACTTGCACCTTGCAATGCGGAGAAATTACTGTTTGTGCATTTACAATATTCATTGATTTTTGCCATTGAAAAACATCATGTTATTCATATACCAGAAATGTTTGAAGCTACTGACTGAATGAAAGGAGCTGGCATCTCACTCTCTTTGAATCTTCTTTATCATGCTAAGAGGAGCAGGAAAAAGCAAAAAATTTCAGAATTGCACCTTGCAATGCGGAGAAATTACTGTTTGTGCATTTACAATATTCATTGATTTTTGCCATTGAAAAACATCATGTTATTCATATACCAGAAATGTTTGAAGCTACTGACTGAATGAAAGGAGCTGGCATCTCACTCTCTTTGAATCTTCTTTATCATGCTAAGAGGAGCAGGAAAAAGCAAAAAATTTCAGAATTGCACCTTGCAATGTGGAGAAATTACTGTTTGTGCATTTACAATATTCATTGATTTTTACCATTGAAAAACGTCCAGAAATGATTGAAGCTACTGACTGAATGAAAGTAGCTGGCATCTCACTCTCTTTGAATCTTCTTTATCATGCTAAGAGGAGCAGGAAAAAGCAAAAAATTTCAGACTTGCACCTTGCAATGCGGAGAAATTACTGTTTGTGCATTTACAATATTCATTGATTTTTGCCATTGAAAAACATCATGTTATTCATATACCAGAAATGTTTGAAGCTACTGACTGAATGAAAGGAGCTGGCATCTCACTCTCTTTGAATCTTCTTTATCATGCTAAGAGTAGCAGGAAAAAGCAAAAAATTTCAGAATTGCACCTTGCAATGCGGAGAAATTACTGTCTGTGCATTTACAATATTCATTGATTTTTGCCATTGAAAAACATCATGTTATTCATATACCAGAAATGATTGAAGCTACTGACTGAATGAAAGGAGCTGGCATCTCACTCTCTTTGAATCTTCTTTATCATGCTAAGAGGAGCAGGAAAAAGTAAAAAATTTCAGAATTGCACCTTGCAATGCGGAGAAATTACTGTTTGTGCATTTATAATATTCAATGATTTTTGCCATTGAAAAACGTCCAGAAATGATTGAAGCTACTGACTGAACGAAAGGAGCTGGCATCTCACTCTCTTTGAATCTTCTTTATCATGCTAAGAGGAGCAGGAAAAAGCAAAAAATTTCAGAATTGCACCTTGCAATGCGGAGAAATTACTGTTTGTGCATTTACAATATTCATTGATTTTTGCCATTGAAAAACATCCAGAAATGATTGAAGCTACTGACTGAATGAAAGGAGCTGGCATCTCACTCTCTTTGAATCTTCTTTATCATGCTAAGAGGAGCAGGAAAAAGCAAAAAATTTCAGAATTGCACCTTGCAATGCGGAGAAATTACTGTTTGTGCATTTACAATATTCATTGATTTTTGCCATTGAAAAACATCATGTTATTCATATACCAGAAATGTTTGAAGCTACTGACTGAATGAAAGGAGCTGACATCTCACTCTCTTTGAATCTTCTTTATCATGCTAAGAGGAGCAGGAAAAAGCAAAAAATTTCAGAATTGCACCTTGCAATGCGGAGAAATTACTGTTTGTGCATTTACAATATTCATTGATTTTTGCCATTGACAAACGTCCAGAAATGATTGAAGCTACTGACTGAATGAAAGGAGCTGGCATCTCACTCTCTTTGAATCTTCTTTATCATGCTAAGAGGAGCAGGAAAAAGCAAAAAATTTCAGAATTGCACCTTGCAATGCGGAGAAATTACTGTTTGTGCATTTACAATATTCATTGATTTTTGCCATTGAAAAACATGTTATTCATATACCAGAAATGTTTGAAGCTACTGACTGAATGAAAGGAGCTGGCACCTCACTCTCTTTGAATCTTCTTTATCATGCTAAGAGGAGCGGGAAAAAGCAAAAAAATTTCAGAATTGCACCTTGCAATGCGGAGAAATTACTGTTTGTGCATTTACAATATTCATTGATTTTTGCCATTGAAAAACGTCCAGAAATGATTGAAGGTACTGACTGAATGAAAGGAGCTGGCATCTCACTCTCTTTGAATCTTCTTTATCATGCTAAGAGGAGCAGGAAAAAGCAAAAAATTTCAGAATTGCACCTTGCAATGCGGAGAAATTACTGTTTGTGCATTTACAATATTCATTGGTTTTTGCCATTGAAAAACGTCCAGAAATGATTGAAGCTACTGACTGAATGAAAGGAGCTGGCATCTCACTCTCTTTGAATCTTCTTTATCATGCTAAGAGGAGCAGGAAAAAGCAAAAAATTTCAGAATTGCACCTTGCAATGCGGAGAAATTACAGTTTGTGCATTTACAATATTCATTGATTTTTGCCATTGAAAAACATCCAGAAATGATTGAAGCTACTGACTGAATGAAAGGAGCTGGCATCTCACTCTCTTTGAATCTTCTTTATCATGCTAAGAGGAGCAGGAAAAAGCAAAAAATGTCAGAATTGCACCTTGCAATGCGGAGAAATTACTGCTTGTGCATTTACAATATTCATTGATTTTTGCCATTGAAAAACATCATGTTATTCATATACCAGAAATGTTTGAAGCTACTGACTGAATGAAAGGAGCTGGCATCTCACTCTCTTTGAATCTTCTTTATCATGCTAAGAGGAGCAGGAAAAAGCAAAAAATTTCAGAATTGCACCTTGCAATGTGGAGAAATTACTGTTTGTGCATTTACAATATTCATTGATTTTTACCATTGAAAAACGTCCAGAAATGATTGAAGCTACTGACTGAATGAAAGTAGCTGGCATCTCACTCCCTTTGAATCTTCTTTATCATGCTAAGAGGAGCAGGAAAAAGCAAAAAATTTCAGACTTGCACCTTGCAATGCGGAGAAATTACTGTTTGTGCATTTACAATATTCATTGATTTTTGCCATTGAAAAACATCATGTTATTCATATACCAGAAATGTTTGAAGCTACTGACTGAATGAAAGGAGCTGGCATCTCACTCTCTTTGAATCTTCTTTATCATGCTAAGAGGAGCAGGAAAAAGCAAAAAATTTCAGAATTGCACCTTGCAATGCGGAGAAATTACTGTTTGTGCATTTACAATATTCATTGATTTTTGCCATTGAAAAACATCATGTTATTCATATACCAGAAATGTTTGAAGCTACTGACTGAATGAAAGGAGCTGGCATCTCACTCTCTTTGAATCTTCTTTATCATGCTAAGAGGAGCAGGAAAAAGCAAAAAATTTCAGAATTGCACCTTGCAATGTGGAGAAATTACTGTTTGTGCATTTACAATATTCATTGATTTTTACCATTGAAAAACGTCCAGAAATGATTGAAGCTACTGACTGAATGAAAGTAGCTGGCATCTCACTCTCTTTGAATCTTCTTTATCATGCTAAGAGGAGCAGGAAAAAGCAAAAAATTTCAGACTTGCACCTTGCAATGCGGAGAAATTACTGTTTGTGCATTTACAATATTCATTGATTTTTGCCATTGAAAAACATCATGTTATTCATATACCAGAAATGATTGAAGCTACTGACTGAATGAAAGGAGCTGGCATCTCACTCTCTTTGAATCTTCTTTATCATGCTAAGAGGAGCAGGAAAAAGTAAAAAAAATTTCAGAATTGCACCTTGCAATGCGGAGAAATTACTGTTTGTGCATTTATAATATTCAATGATTTTTGCCATTGAAAAACGTCCAGAAATGATTGAAGCTACTGACTGAACGAAAGGAGCTGGCATCTCACTCTCTTTGAATCTTCTTTATCATGCTAAGAGGAGCAGGAAAAAGCAAAAAATTTCAGAATTGCACCTTGCAATGCGGAGAAATTACTGTTTGTGCATTTACAATATTCATTGATTTTTGCCATTGAAAAACATCATGTTATTCATATACCAGAAATGTTTGAAGCTACTGACTGAATGAAAGGAGCTGACATCTCACTCTCTTTGAATCTTCTTTATCATGCTAAGAGGAGCAGGAAAAAGCAAAAAATTTCAGAATTGCACCTTGCAATGCGGAGAAATTACTGTTTGTGCATTTACAATATTCATTGATTTTTGCCATTGAAAAACATCCAGAAATGATTGAAGCTACTGACTGAATGAAAGGAGCTGGCATCTCACTCTCTTTGAATCTTCTTTATCATGCTAAGCGGAGCAGGAAAAAGCAAAAAATTTCAGAATTGCACCTTGCAATGCGGAGAAATTACTGTTTGTGCATTTACAATATTCATTGATTTTTGCCATTGAAAAACATCATGTTATTCATATACCAGAAATGTTTGAAGCTACTGACTGAGTGAAAGGAGCAGGCATCTCACTCTCTTTGAATCTTCTTTATCATGCTAAGAGGAGCAGGAAAAAGCAAAAAATTTCAGAATTGCACCTTGCAATGCGGAGAAATTACTGTTTGTGCATTTACAATATTCATTGATTTTTGCCATTGAAAAACATCCAGAAATGATTGAAGTTACTGACTGAATGAAAGGAGCTGGCATCTCACTCTCTTTGAATCTTCTTTATCATGCTAAGAGGAGCAGGAAAAAGCAAAAAATTTCAGAATTGCACCTTGCAATGCGGAGAAATTACTGTTTGTGCATTTACAATATTCATTGGTTTTTGCCATTGAAAAACGTCCAGAAATGATTGAAGCTACTGACTGAATGAAAGGAGCTGGCATCTCACTCTCTTTGAATCTTCTTTATCATGCTAAGAGGAGCAGGAAAAAGCAAAAAATTTCAGAATTGCACCTTGCAATGAGGAGAAATTACAGTTTGTGCATTTACAATATTCATTGATTTTTGCCATTGAAAAACATCCAGAAATGATTGAAGCTACTGACTGAATGAAAGGAGCTGGCATCTCACTCTCTTTGAATCTTCTTTATCATGCTAAGAGGAGCAGGAAAAAGCAAAAAATTTCAGAATTGCACCTTGCAATGCGGAGAAATTACTGTTTGTGCATTTACAATATTCATTGATTTTTGCCATTGAAAAACATCATGTTATTCATATACCAGAAATGTTTGAAGCTACTGACTGAATGAAAGGAGCTGGCATCTCACTCTCTTTGAATCTTCTTTATCATGCTAAGAGGAGCAGGAAAAAGCAAAAAATTTCAGAATTGCACCTTGCAATGTGGAGAAATTACTGTTTGTGCATTTACAATATTCATTGATTTTTAACATTGAAAAACGTCCAGAAATGATTGAAGCTACTGACTGAATGAAAGTAGCTGGCATCTCACTCTCTTTGAATCTTCTTTATCATGCTAAGAGGAGCAGGAAAATGCAAAAAATTTCAGACTTGCACCTTGCAATGCGGAGAAATTACTGTTTGTGCATTTACAATATTCATTGATTTTTGCCATTGAAAAACATCATGTTATTCATATACCAGAAATGTTTGAAGCTACTGACTGAATGAAAGGAGCTGGCATCTCACTCTCTTTGAATCTTCTTTATCATGCTAAGAGGAGCAGGAAAAAGCAAAAAATTTCAGAATTGCACCTTGCAATGCGGAGAAATTACTGTTTGTGCATTTACAATATTCATTGATTTTTGCCATTGAAAAACATCATGTTATTCATATACCAGAAATGATTGAAGCTACTGACTGAATGAAAGGAGCTGGCATCTCACTCTCTTTGAATCTTCTTTATCATGCTAAGAGGAGCAGGAAAAAGTAAAAAATTTCAGAATTGCACCTTGCAATGCGGAGAAATTACTGTTTGTGCATTTATAATATTCAATGATTTTTGCCATTGAAAAACGTCCAGAAATGATTGAAGCTACTGACTGAACGAAAGGAGCTGGCATCTCACTCTCTTTGAATCTTCTTTATCATGCTAAGAGGAGCAGGAAAAAGCAAAAAATTTCAGAATTGCACCTTGCAATGCGGAGAAATTACTGTTTGTGCATTTACAATATTCATTGATTTTTGCCATTGAAAAACATCCAGAAATGATTGAAGCTACTGACTGAATGAAAGGAGCTGGCATCTCACTCTCTTTGAATCTTCTTTATCATGCTAAGAGGAGCAGGAAAAAGCAAAAAATTTCAGAATTGCACCTTGCAATGCGGAGAAATTACTGTTTGTGCATTTACAATATTCATTGATTTTTGCCATTGAAAAACATCATGTTATTCATATACCAGAAATGTTTGAAGCTACTGACTGAATGAAAGGAGCTGACATCTCACTCTCTTTGAATCTTCTTTATCATGCTAAGAGGAGCAGGAAAAAGCAAAAAATTTCAGAATTGCACCTTGCAATGCGGAGAAATTACTGTTTGTGCATTTACAATATTCATTGATTTTTGCCATTGAAAAACGTCCAGAAATGATTGAAGCTACTGACTGAATGAAAGGAGCTGGCATCTCACTCTCTTTGAATCTTCTTTATCATGCTAAGAGGAGCAGGAAAAAGCAAAAAATTTCAGAATTGCACCTTGCAATGCGGAGAAATTACTGTTTGTGCATTTACAATATTCATTGATTTTTGCCATTGAAAAACATGTTATTCATATACCAGAAATGTTTGAAGCTACTGACTGAATGAAAGGAGCTGGCACCTCACTCTCTTTGAATCTTCTTTATCATGCTAAGAGGAGCGGGAAAAAGAAAAAATTTCAGAATTGCACCTTGCAATGCGGAGAAATTACTGTTTGTGCATTTATAATATTCAATGATTTTTGCCATTGAAAAACGTCCAGAAATGATTGAAGCTACTGACTGAACGAAAGGATCTGGCATCTCACTCTCTTTGAATCTTCTTTATCATGCTAAGAGGAGCAGGAAAAAGCAAAAAATTTCAGAATTGCACCTTGCAATGCGGAGAAATTACTGTTTGTGCATTTACAATATTCATTGATTTTTGCCATTGAAAAACATCCAGAAATGATTGAAGCTACTGACTGAATGAAAGGAGCTGGCATCTCACTCTCTTTGAATCTTCTTTATCATGCTAAGAGGAGCAGGAAAAAGCAAAAAATTTCAGAATTGCACCTTGCAATGCGGAGAAATTACTGTTTGTGCATTTACAATATTCATTGATTTTTGCCATTGAAAAACATCATGTTATTCATATACCAGAAATGTTTGAAGCTACTGACTGAATGAAAGGAGCTGGCATCTCACTCTCTTTGAATCTTCTTTATCATGCTAAGAGGAGCAGGAAAAAGCAAAAAATTTCAGAATTGCACCTTGCAATGCGGAGAAATTACTGTTTGTGCATTTACAATATTCATTGATTTTTGCCATTGAAAAACATCCAGAAATGATTGAAGCTACTGACTGAATGAAAGGAGCTGGCATCTCACTCTCTTTGAATCTTCTTTATCATGCTAAGCGGAGCAGGAAAAAGCAAAAAATTTCAGAATTGCACCTTGCAATGCGGAGAAATTACTGTTTGTGCATTTACAATATTCATTGATTTTTGCCATTGAAAAACATCATGTTATTCATATACCAGAAATGTTTGAAGCTACTGACTGAATGAAAGGAGCTGGCATCTCACTCTCTTTGAATCTTCTTTATCATGCTAAGAGGAGCAGGAAAAAGCAAAAAATTTCAGAATTGCACCTTGCAATGCGGAGAAATTACTGTTTGTGCATTTACAATATTCATTGATTTTTGCCATTGAAAAACGTCCAGAAATGATTGAAGTTACTGACTGAATGAAAGGAGCTGGCATCTCACTCTCTTTGAATCTTCTTTATCATGCTAAGAGGAGCAGGAAAAAGCAAAAAATTTCAGAATTGCACCTTGCAATGCGGAGAAATTACTGTTTGTGCATTTACAATATTCATTGGTTTTTGCCATTGAAAAACGTCCAGAAATGATTGAAGCTACTGACTGAATGAAAGGAGCTGGCATCTCACTCTCTTTGAATCTTCTTTATCATGCTAAGAGGAGCAGGAAAAAGCAAAAAATTTCAGAATTGCACCTTGCAATGAGGAGAAATTACAGTTTGTGCATTTACAATATTCATTGATTTTTGCCATTGAAAAACATCCAGAAATGATTGAAGCTACTGACTGAATGAAAGGAGCTGGCATCTCACTCTCTTTGAATCTTCTTTATCATGCTAAGAGGAGCAGGAAAAAGCAAAAAATTTCAGAATTGCACCTTGCAATGCGGAGAAATTACTGTTTGTGCATTTACAATATTCATTGATTTTTGCCATTGAAAAACATCATGTTATTCATATACCAGAAATGTTTGAAGCTACTGACTGAATGAAAGGAGCTGGCATCTCACTCTCTTTGAATCTTCTTTATCATGCTAAGAGGAGCAGGAAAAAGCAAAAAATTTCAGAATTGCACCTTGCAATGTGGAGAAATTACTGTTTGTGCATTTACAATATTCATTGATTTTTACCATTGAAAAACGTCCAGAAATGATTGAAGCTACTGACTGAATGAAAGTAGCTGGCATCTCACTCTCTTTGAATCTTCTTTATCATGCTAAGAGGAGCAGGAAAAAGCAAAAAATTTCAGACTTGCACCTTGCAATGAGGAGAAATTACTGTTTGTGCATTTACAATATTCATTGATTTTTGCCATTGAAAAACATCATGTTATTCATATACCAGAAATGTTTGAAGCTACTGACTGAATGAAAGGAGCTGGCATCTCACTCTCTTTGAATCTTCTTTATCATGCTAAGAGGAGCAGGAAAAAGCAAAAAATTTCAGAATTGCACCTTGCAATGCGGAGAAATTACTGTTTGTGCATTTACAATATTCATTGATTTTTGCCATTGAAAAACATCATGTTATTCATATACCAGAAATGATTAAACTACTGACTGAATGAAAGGAGCTGGCATCTCACTCTCTTTGAATCTTCTTTATCATGCTAAGAGGAGCAGGAAAAAGTAAAAAATTTCAGAATTGCACCTTGCAATGCGGAGAAATTACTGTTTGTGCATTTATAATATTCAATGATTTTTGCCATTGAAAAACGTCCAGAAATGATTGAAGCTACTGACTGAACGAAAGGAGCTGGCATCTCACTCTCTTTGAATCTTCTTTATCATGCTAAGAGGAGCAGGAAAGAGCAAAAAATTTCAGAATTGCACCTTGCAATGCGGAGAAATTACTGTTTGTGCATTTACAATATTCATTGATTTTTGCCATTGAAAAACATCCAGAAATGATTGAAGCTACTGACTGAATGAAAGGAGCTGGCATCTCACTCTCTTTGAATCTTCTTTATCATGCTAAGAGGAGCAGGAAAAAGCAAAAAATTTCAGAATTGCACCTTGCAATGCGGAGAAATTACTGTTTGTGCATTTACAATATTCATTGATTTTTGCCATTGAAAAACATCATGTTATTCATATACCAGAAATGTTTGAAGCTACTGACTGAATGAAAGGAGCTGGCATCTCACTCTCTTTGAATCTTCTTTATCATGCTAAGAGGAGCAGGAAAAAGCAAAAAATTTCAGAATTGCACCTTGCAATGCGGAGAAATTACTGTTTGTGCATTTACAATATTCATTGATTTTTGCCATTGAAAAACGTCCAGAAATGATTGAAGCTACTGACTGAATGAAAGGAGCTGGCATCTCACTCTCTTTGAATCTTCTTTATCATGCTAAGAGGAGCAGGAAAAAGCAAAAAATTTCAGAATTGCACCTTGCAATGCGGAGAAATTACTGTTTGTGCATTTACAATATTCATTGATTTTTGCCATTGAAAAACATGTTATTCATATACCAGAAATGTTTGAAGCTACTGACTGAATGAAAGGAGCTGGCACCTCACTCTCTTTGAATCTTCTTTATCATGCTAAGAGGAGCGGGAAAAAGAAAAAATTTCAGAATTGCACCTTGCAATGCGGAGAAATTACTGTTTGTGCATTTATAATATTCAATGATTTTTGCCATTGAAAAACGTCCAGAAATGATTGAAGCTACTGACTGAACGAAAGGATCTGGCATCTCACTCTCTTTGAATCTTCTTTATCATGCTAAGAGGAGCAGGAAAAAGCAAAAAATTTCAGAATTGCACCTTGCAATGCGGAGAAATTACTGTTTGTGGATTTACAATATTCATTGATTTTTGCCATTGAAAAACATCCAGAAATGATTGAAGCTACTGACTGAATGAAAGGAGCTGGCATCTCACTCTCTTTGAATCTTCTTTATCATGCTAAGAGGAGCAGGAAAAAGCAAAAAATTTCAGAATTGCACCTTGCAATGCGGAGAAATTACTGTTTGTGCATTTACAATATTCATTGATTTTTGCCATTGAAAAACATCATGTTATTCATATACCAGAAATGTTTGAAGCTACTGACTGAATGAAAGGAGCTGACATCTCACTCTCTTTGAATCTTCTTTATCATGCTAAGAGGAGCAGGAAAAAGCAAAAAATTTCAGAATTGCACCTTGCAATGCGGAGAAATTGCTGTTTGTGCATTTACAATATTCATTGATTTTTGCCATTGAAAAACGTCCAGAAATGATTGAAGCTACTGACTGAATGAAAGGAGCTGGCATCTCACTCTCTTTGAATCTTCTTTATCATGCTAAGAGGAGCAGGAAAAAGCAAAAAATTTCAGAATTGCACCTTGCAATGCGGAGAAATTACTGTTTGTGCATTTACAATATTCATTGATTTTTGCCATTGAAAAACATGTTATTCATATACCAGAAATGTTTGAAGCTACAGACTGAATGAAAGGAGCTGGCACCTCACTCTCTTTGAATCTTCTTTATCATGCTAAGAGGAGCGGGAAAAAGCAAAAAATTTCAGAATTGCACCTTGCAATGCGGAGAAATTACTGTTTGTGCATTTACAATATTCATTGATTTTTGCCATTGAAAAACGTCCAGAAATGATTGAAGGTACTGACTGAATGAAAGGAGCTGGCATCTCACTCTCTTTGAATCTTCTTTATCATGCTAAGAGGAGCAGGAAAAAGCAAAAAATTTCAGAATTGCTCCTTGCAATGCGGAGAAATTACAGTTTGTGCATTTACAATATTCATTGATTTTTGCCATTGAAAAACATCCAGAAATGATTGAAGCTACTGACTGAATGAAAGTAGCTGGCATCTCACTCTCTTTGAATCTTCTTTATCATGCTAAGAGGAGCAGGAAAAAGCAAAAAATTTCAGACTTGCACCTTGCAATGCGGAGAAATTACTGTTTGTGCATTTACAATATTCATTGATTTTTGCCATTGAAAAACATCATGTTATTCATATACCAGAAATGATTGAAGCTACTGACTGAATGAAAGGAGCTGGCATCTCACTCTCTTTGAATCTTCTTTATCATGCTAAGAGGAGCAGGAAAAAGTAAAAAAAATTTCAGAATTGCACCTTGCAATGCGGAGAAATTACTGTTTGTGCATTTATAATATTCAATGATTTTTGCCATTGAAAAACGTCCAGAAATGATTGAAGCTACTGACTGAACGAAAGGAGCTGGCATCTCACTCTCTTTGAATCTTCTTTATCATGCTAAGAGGAGCAGGAAAAAGCAAAAAATTTCAGAATTGCACCTTGCAATGCGGAGAAATTACTGTTTGTGCATTTACAATATTCATTGATTTTTGCCATTGAAAAACATCATGTTATTCATATACCAGAAATGTTTGAAGCTACTGACTGAATGAAAGGAGCTGACATCTCACTCTCTTTGAATCTTCTTTATCATGCTAAGAGGAGCAGGAAAAAGCAAAAAATTTCAGAATTGCACCTTGCAATGCGGAGAAATTACTGTTTGTGCATTTACAATATTCATTGATTTTTGCCATTGAAAAACATCCAGAAATGATTGAAGCTACTGACTGAATGAAAGGAGCTGGCATCTCACTCTCTTTGAATCTTCTTTATCATGCTAAGAGGAGCAGGAAAAAGCAAAAAATTTCAGAATTGCACCTTGCAATGCGGAGAAATTACTGTTTGTGCATTTACAATATTCATTGATTTTTGCCATTGAAAAACATCATGTTATTCATATACCAGAAATGTTTGAAGCTACTGACTGAATGAAAGGAGCTGACATCTCACTCTCTTTGAATCTTCTTTATCATGCTAAGAGGAGCAGGAAAAAGCAAAAAATTTCAGAATTGCACCTTGCAATGCGGAGAAATTGCTGTTTGTGCATTTACAATATTCATTGATTTTTGCCATTGAAAAACGTCCAGAAATGATTGAAGCTACTGACTGAATGAAAGGAGCTGGCATCTCACTCTCTTTGAATCTTCTTTATCATGCTAAGAGGAGCAGGAAAAAGCAAAAAATTTCAGAATTGCACCTTGCAATGCGGAGAAATTACTGTTTGTGCATTTACAATATTCATTGATTTTTGCCATTGAAAAACATGTTATTCATATACCAGAAATGTTTGAAGCTACTGACTGAATGAAAGGAGCTGGCACCTCACTCTCTTTGAATCTTCTTTATCATGCTAAGAGGAGCGGGAAAAAGCAAAAAATTTCAGAATTGCACCTTGCAATGCGGAGAAATTACTGTTTGTGCATTTACAATATTCATTGATTTTTGCCATTGAAAAACGTCCAGAAATGATTGAAGGTACTGACTGAATGAAAGGAGCTGGCATCTCACTCTCTTTGAATCTTCTTTATCATGCTAAGAGGAGCAGGAAAAAGCAAAAAATTTCAGAATTGCACCTTGCAATGCGGAGAAATTACAGTTTGTTCATTTACAATATTCATTGATTTTTGCCATTGAAAAACATCCAGAAATGATTGAAGCTACTGACTGAATGAAAGTAGCTGGCATCTCACTCTCTTTGAATCTTATTTATCATGCTAAGAGGAGCAGGAAAAAGCAAAAAATTTCAGACTTGCACCTTGCAATGCGGAGAAATTACTGTTTGTGCATTTACAATATTCATTGATTTTTGCCATTGAAAAACATCATGTTATTCATATACCAGAAATGATTGAAGCTACTGACTGAATGAAAGGAGCTGGCATCTCACTCTCTTTGAATCTTCTTTATCATGCTAAGAGGAGCAGGAAAAAGTAAAAAAAATTTCAGAATTGCACCTTGCAATGCGGAGAAATTACTGTTTGTGCATTTATAATATTCAATGATTTTTGCCATTGAAAAACGTCCAGAAATGATTGAAGCTACTGACTGAACGAAAGGAGCTGGCATCTCACTCTCTTTGAATCTTCTTTATCATGCTAAGAGGAGCAGGAAAAAGCAAAAAATTTCAGAATTGCACCTTGCAATGCGGAGAAATTACTGTTTGTGCATTTACAATATTCATTGATTTTTGCCATTGAAAAACATCGTTATTCATATACCAGAAATGTTTGAAGCTACTGACTGAATGAAAGGAGCTGACATCTCACTCTCTTTGAATCTTCTTTATCATGCTAAGAGGAGCAGGAAAAAGCAAAAAATTTCAGAATTGCACCTTGCAATGCGGAGAAATTACTGTTTGTGCATTTACAATATTCATTGATTTTTGCCATTGAAAAACATCCAGAAATGATTGAAGCTACTGACTGAATGAAAGGAGCTGGCATCTCACTCTCTTTGAATCTTCTTTATCATGCTAAGCGGAGCAGGAAAAAGCAAAAAATTTCAGAATTGCACCTTGCAATGCGGAGAAATTACTGTTTGTGCATTTACAATATTCATTGATTTTTGCCATTGAAAAACATCATGTTATTCATATACCAGAAATGTTTGAAGCTACTGACTGAATGAAAGGAGCTGGCATCTCACTCTCTTTGAATCTTCTTTATCATGCTAAGAGGAGCAGGAAAAAGCAAAAAATTTCAGAATTGCACCTTGCAATGCGGAGAAATTACTGTTTGTGCATTTACAATATTCATTGATTTTTGCCATTGAAAAACGTCCAGAAATGATTGAAGTTACTGACTGAATGAAAGGAGCTGGCATCTCACTCTCTTTGAATCTTCTTTATCATGCTAAGAGGAGCAGGAAAAAGCAAAAAATTTCAGAATTGCACCTTGCAATGCGGAGAAATTACTGTTTGTGCATTTACAATATTCATTGGTTTTTGCCATTGAAAAACGTCCAGAAATGATTGAAGCTACTGACTGAATGAAAGGAGCTGGCATCTCACTCTCTTTGAATCTTCTTTATCATGCTAAGAGGAGCAGGAAAAAGCAAAAAATTTCAGAATTGCACCTTGCAATGAGGAGAAATTACAGTTTGTGCATTTACAATATTCATTGATTTTTGCCATTGAAAAACATCCAGAAATGATTGAAGCTACTGACTGAATGAAAGGAGCTGGCATCTCACTCTCTTTGAATCTTCTTTATCATGCTAAGAGGAGCAGGAAAAAGCAAAAAATTTCAGAATTGCACCTTGCAATGCGGAGAAATTACTGTTTGTGCATTTACAATATTCATTGATTTTTGCCATTGAAAAACATCATGTTATTCATATACCAGAAATGTTTGAAGCTACTGACTGAATGAAAGGAGCTGGCATCTCACTCTCTTTGAATCTTCTTTATCATGCTAAGAGGAGCAGGAAAAAGCAAAAAATTTCAGAATTGCACCTTGCAATGTGGAGAAATTACTGTTTGTGCATTTACAATATTCATTGATTTTTACCATTGAAAAACGTCCAGAAATGATTGAAGCTACTGACTGAATGAAAGTAGCTGGCATCTCACTCTCTTTGAATCTTCTTTATCATGCTAAGAGGAGCAGGAAAAAGCAAAAAATTTCAGACTTGCACCTTGCAATGCGGAGAAATTACTGTTTGTGCATTTACAATATTCATTGATTTTTGCCATTGAAAAACATCATGTTATTCATATACCAGAAATGTTTGAAGCTACTGACTGAATGAAAGGAGCTGGCATCTCACTCTCTTTGAATCTTCTTTATCATGCTAAGAGGAGCAGGAAAAAGCAAAAAATTTCAGAATTGCACCTTGCAATGCGGAGAAATTACTGTTTGTGCATTTACAATATTCATTGATTTTTGCCATTGAAAAACATCATGTTATTCATATACCAGAAATGATTGAAGCTACTGACTGAATGAAAGGAGCTGGCATCTCACTCTCTTTGAATCTTCTTTATCATGCTAAGAGGAGCAGGAAAAAGTAAAAAATTTCAGAATTGCACCTTGCAATGCGGAGAAATTACTGTTTGTGCATTTATAATATTCAATGATTTTTGCCATTGAAAAACGTCCAGAAATGATTGAAGCTACTGACTGAACGAAAGGAGCTGGCATCTCACTCTCTTTGAATCTTCTTTATCATGCTAAGAGGAGCAGGAAAAAGCAAAAAATTTCAGAATTGCACCTTGCAATGCGGAGAAATTACTGTTTGTGCATTTACAATATTCATTGATTTTTGCCATTGAAAAACATCCAGAAATGATTGAAGCTACTGACTGAATGAAAGGAGCTGGCATCTCACTCTCTTTGAATCTTCTTTATCATGCTAAGAGGAGCAGGAAAAAGCAAAAAATTTCAGAATTGCACCTTGCAATGCGGAGAAATTACTGTTTGTGCATTTACAATATTCATTGATTTTTGCCATTGAAAAACATCATGTTATTCATATACCAGAAATGTTTGAAGCTACTGACTGAATGAAAGGAGCTGACATCTCACTCTCTTTGAATCTTCTTTATCATGCTAAGAGGAGCAGGAAAAAGCAAAAAATTTCAGAATTGCACCTTGCAATGCGGAGAAATTACTGTTTGTGCATTTACAATATTCATTGATTTTTGCCATTGAAAAACGTCCAGAAATGATTGAAGCTACTGACTGAATGAAAGGAGCTGGCATCTCACTCTCTTTGAATCTTCTTTATCATGCTAAGAGGAGCAGGAAAAAGCAAAAAATTTCAGAATTGCACCTTGCAATGCGGAGAAATTACTGTTTGTGCATTTACAATATTCATTGATTTTTGCCATTGAAAAACATGTTATTCATATACCAGAAATGTTTGAAGCTACTGACTGAATGAAAGGAGCTGGCACCTCACTCTCTTTGAATCTTCTTTATCATGCTAAGAGGAGCGGGAAAAAGAAAAAATTTCAGAATTGCACCTTGCAATGCGGAGAAATTACTGTTTGTGCATTTATAATATTCAATGATTTTTGCCATTGAAAAACGTCCAGAAATGATTGAAGCTACTGACTGAACGAAAGGATCTGGCATCTCACTCTCTTTGAATCTTCTTTATCATGCTAAGAGGAGCAGGAAAAAGCAAAAAATTTCAGAATTGCACCTTGCAATGCGGAGAAATTACTGTTTGTGCATTTACAATATTCATTGATTTTTGCCATTGAAAAACATCCAGAAATGATTGAAGCTACTGACTGAATGAAAGGAGCTGGCATCTCACTCTCTTTGAATCTTCTTTATCATGCTAAGAGGAGCAGGAAAAAGCAAAAAATTTCAGAATTGCACCTTGCAATGCGGAGAAATTACTGTTTGTGCATTTACAATATTCATTGATTTTTGCCATTGAAAAACATGTTATTCATATACCAGAAATGTTTGAAGCTACTGACTGAATGAAAGGAGCTGGCACCTCACTCTCTTTGAATCTTCTTTATCATGCTAAGAGGAGCGGGAAAAAGAAAAAATTTCAGAATTGCACCTTGCAATGCGGAGAAATTACTGTTTGTGCATTTATAATATTCAATGATTTTTGCCATTGAAAAACGTCCAGAAATGATTGAAGCTACTGACTGAACGAAAGGATCTGGCATCTCACTCTCTTTGAATCTTCTTTATCATGCTAAGAGGAGCAGGAAAAAGCAAAAAATTTCAGAATTGCACCTTGCAATGTAGAGAAATTACTGTTTGTGCATTTACAATATTCATTGATTTTTACCATTGAAAAACGTCCAGAAATGATTGAAGCTACTGACTGAATGAAAGTAGCTGGCATCTCACTCTCTTTGAATCTTCTTTATCATGCTAAGAGGAGCAGGAAAAAGCAAAAAATTTCAGACTTGCACCTTGCAATGCGGAGAAATTACTGTTTGTGCATTTACAATATTCATTGATTTTTGCCATTGAAAAACATCATGTTATTCATATACCAGAAATGTTTGAAGCTACTGACTGAATGAAAGGAGCTGGCATCTCACTCTCTTTGAATCTTCTTTATCATGCTAAGAGGAGCAGGAAAAAGTAAAAAATTTCAGAATTGCACCTTGCAATGCGGAGAAATTACTGTTTGTGCATTTATAATATTCAATGATTTTTGCCATTGAAAAACGTCCAGAAATGATTGAAGCTACTGACTGAACGAAAGGAGCTGGCATCTCACTCTCTTTGAATCTTCTTTATCATGCTAAGAGGAGCAGGAAAAAGCAAAAAATTTCAGAATTGCACCTTGCAATGCGGAGAAATTACTGTTTGTGCATTTACAATATTCATTGATTTTTGCCATTGAAAAACATCCAGAAATGATTGAAGCTACTGACTGAATGAAAGGAGCTGGCATCTCACTCTCTTTGAATCTTCTTTATCATGCTAAGAGGAGCAGGAAAAAGCAAAAAATTTCAGAATTGCACCTTGCAATGCGGAGAAATTACTGTTTGTGCATTTACAATATTCATTGATTTTTGCCATTGAAAAACATCATGTTATTCATATACCAGAAATGTTTGAAGCTACTGACTGAATGAAAGGAGCTGACATCTCACTCTCTTTGAATCTTCTTTATCATGCTAAGAGGAGCAGGAAAAAGCAAAAAATTTCAGAATTGCATCTTGCAATGCGGAGAAATTACTGTTTGTGCATTTACAATATTCATTGATTTTTGCCATTGAAAAACGTCCAGAAATGATTGAAGCTACTGACTGAATGAAAGGAGCTGGCATCTCACTCTCTTTGAATCTTCTTTATCATGCTAAGAGGAGCAGGAAAAAGCAAAAAATTTCAGAATTGCACCTTGCAATGCGGAGAAATTACTGTTTGTGCATTTACAATATTCATTGATTTTTGCCATTGAAAAACATGTTATTCATATACCAGAAATGTTTGAAGCTACTGACTGAATGAAAGGAGCTGGCACCTCACTCTCTTTGAATCTTCTTTATCATGCTAAGAGGAGCGGGAAAAAGAAAAAATTTCAGAATTGCACCTTGCAATGCGGAGAAATTACTGTTTGTGCATTTATAATATTCAATGATTTTTGCCATTGAAAAACGTCCAGAAATGATTGAAGCTACTGACTGAACGAAAGGATCTGGCATCTCACTCTCTTTGAATCTTCTTTATCATGCTAAGAGGAGCAGGAAAAAGCAAAAAATTTCAGAATTGCACCTTGCAATGCGGAGAAATTACTGTTTGTGGATTTACAATATTCATTGATTTTTGCCAATGAAAAACATCCAGAAATGATTGAAGCTACTGACTGAATGAAAGGAGCTGGCATCTCACTCTCTTTGAATCTTCTTTATCATGCTAAGAGGAGCAGGAAAAAGCAAAAAATTTCAGAATTGCACCTTGCAATGCGGAGAAATTACTGTTTGTGCATTTACAATATTCATTGATTTTTGCCATTGAAAAACATCATGTTATTCATATACCAGAAATGTTTGAAGCTACTGACTGAATGAAAGGAGCTGACATCTCACTCTCTTTGAATCTTCTTTATCATGCTAAGAGGAGCAGGAAAAAGCAAAAAATTTCAGAATTGCACCTTGCAATGCGGAGAAATTGCTGTTTGTGCATTTACAATATTCATTGATTTTTGCCATTGAAAAACGTCCAGAAATGATTGAAGCTACTGACTGAATGAAAGGAGCTGGCATCTCACTCTCTTTGAATCTTCTTTATCATGCTAAGAGGAGCAGGAAAAAGCAAAAAATTTCAGAATTGCACCTTGCAATGCGGAGAAATTACTGTTTGTGCATTTACAATATTCATTGATTTTTGCCATTGAAAAACATGTTATTCATATACCAGAAATGTTTGAAGCTACAGACTGAATGAAAGGAGCTGGCACCTCACTCTCTTTGAATCTTCTTTATCATGCTAAGAGGAGCGGGAAAAAGCAAAAAATTTCAGAATTGCACCTTGCAATGCGGAGAAATTACTGTTTGTGCATTTACAATATTCATTGATTTTTGCCATTGAAAAACGTCCAGAAATGATTGAAGGTACTGACTGAATGAAAGGAGCTGGCATCTCACTCTCTTTGAATCTTCTTTATCATGCTAAGAGGAGCAGGAAAAAGCAAAAAATTTCAGAATTGCTCCTTGCAATGCGGAGAAATTACAGTTTGTGCATTTACAATATTCATTGATTTTTGCCATTGAAAAACATCCAGAAATGATTGAAGCTACTGACTGAATGAAAGTAGCTGGCATCTCACTCTCTTTGAATCTTCTTTATCATGCTAAGAGGAGCAGGAAAAAGCAAAAAATTTCAGACTTGCACCTTGCAATGCGGAGAAATTACTGTTTGTGCATTTACAATATTCATTGATTTTTGCCATTGAAAAACATCATGTTATTCATATACCAGAAATGATTGAAGCTACTGACTGAATGAAAGGAGCTGGCATCTCACTCTCTTTGAATCTTCTTTATCATGCTAAGAGGAGCAGGAAAAAGTAAAAAAAATTTCAGAATTGCACCTTGCAATGCGGAGAAATTACTGTTTGTGCATTTATAATATTCAATGATTTTTGCCATTGAAAAACGTCCAGAAATGATTGAAGCTACTGACTGAACGAAAGGAGCTGGCATCTCACTCTCTTTGAATCTTCTTTATCATGCTAAGAGGAGCAGGAAAAAGCAAAAAATTTCAGAATTGCACCTTGCAATGCGGAGAAATTACTGTTTGTGCATTTACAATATTCATTGATTTTTGCCATTGAAAAACATCATGTTATTCATATACCAGAAATGTTTGAAGCTACTGACTGAATGAAAGGAGCTGACATCTCACTCTCTTTGAATCTTCTTTATCATGCTAAGAGGAGCAGGAAAAAGCAAAAAATTTCAGAATTGCACCTTGCAATGCGGAGAAATTACTGTTTGTGCATTTACAATATTCATTGATTTTTGCCATTGAAAAACATCCAGAAATGATTGAAGCTACTGACTGAATGAAAGGAGCTGGCATCTCACTCTCTTTGAATCTTCTTTATCATGCTAAGAGGAGCAGGAAAAAGCAAAAAATTTCAGAATTGCACCTTGCAATGCGGAGAAATTACTGTTTGTGCATTTACAATATTCATTGATTTTTGCCATTGAAAAACATCATGTTATTCATATACCAGAAATGTTTGAAGCTACTGACTGAATGAAAGGAGCTGACATCTCACTCTCTTTGAATCTTCTTTATCATGCTAAGAGGAGCAGGAAAAAGCAAAAAATTTCAGAATTGCACCTTGCAATGCGGAGAAATTGCTGTTTGTGCATTTACAATATTCATTGATTTTTGCCATTGAAAAACGTCCAGAAATGATTGAAGCTACTGACTGAATGAAAGGAGCTGGCATCTCACTCTCTTTGAATCTTCTTTATCATGCTAAGAGGAGCAGGAAAAAGCAAAAAATTTCAGAATTGCACCTTGCAATGCGGAGAAATTACTGTTTGTGCATTTACAATATTCATTGATTTTTGCCATTGAAAAACATGTTATTCATATACCAGAAATGTTTGAAGCTACTGACTGAATGAAAGGAGCTGGCACCTCACTCTCTTTGAATCTTCTTTATCATGCTAAGAGGAGCGGGAAAAAGCAAAAAATTTCAGAATTGCACCTTGCAATGCGGAGAAATTACTGTTTGTGCATTTACAATATTCATTGATTTTTGCCATTGAAAAACGTCCAGAAATGATTGAAGGTACTGACTGAATGAAAGGAGCTGGCATCTCACTCTCTTTGAATCTTCTTTATCATGCTAAGAGGAGCAGGAAAAAGCAAAAAATTTCAGAATTGCACCTTGCAATGCGGAGAAATTACAGTTTGTTCATTTACAATATTCATTGATTTTTGCCATTGAAAAACATCCAGAAATGATTGAAGCTACTGACTGAATGAAAGTAGCTGGCATCTCACTCTCTTTGAATCTTCTTTATCATGCTAAGAGGAGCAGGAAAAAGCAAAAAATTTCAGACTTGCACCTTGCAATGCGGAGAAATTACTGTTTGTGCATTTACAATATTCATTGATTTTTGCCATTGAAAAACATCATGTTATTCATATACCAGAAATGATTGAAGCTACTGACTGAATGAAAGGAGCTGGCATCTCACTCTCTTTGAATCTTCTTTATCATGCTAAGAGGAGCAGGAAAAAGTAAAAAAAATTTCAGAATTGCACCTTGCAATGCGGAGAAATTACTGTTTGTGCATTTATAATATTCAATGATTTTTGCCATTGAAAAACGTCCAGAAATGATTGAAGCTACTGACTGAACGAAAGGAGCTGGCATCTCACTCTCTTTGAATCTTCTTTATCATGCTAAGAGGAGCAGGAAAAAGCAAAAAATTTCAGAATTGCACCTTGCAATGCGGAGAAATTACTGTTTGTGCATTTACAATATTCATTGATTTTTGCCATTGAAAAACATCGTTATTCATATACCAGAAATGTTTGAAGCTACTGACTGAATGAAAGGAGCTGACATCTCACTCTCTTTGAATCTTCTTTATCATGCTAAGAGGAGCAGGAAAAAGCAAAAAATTTCAGAATTGCACCTTGCAATGCGGAGAAATTACTGTTTGTGCATTTACAATATTCATTGATTTTTGCCATTGAAAAACATCCAGAAATGATTGAAGCTACTGACTGAATGAAAGGAGCTGGCATCTCACTCTCTTTGAATCTTCTTTATCATGCTAAGCGGAGCAGGAAAAAGCAAAAAATTTCAGAATTGCACCTTGCAATGCGGAGAAATTACTGTTTGTGCATTTACAATATTCATTGATTTTTGCCATTGAAAAACATCATGTTATTCATATACCAGAAATGTTTGAAGCTACTGACTGAATGAAAGGAGCTGGCATCTCACTCTCTTTGAATCTTCTTTATCATGCTAAGAGGAGCAGGAAAAAGCAAAAAATTTCAGAATTGCACCTTGCAATGCGGAGAAATTACTGTTTGTGCATTTACAATATTCATTGATTTTTGCCATTGAAAAACGTCCAGAAATGATTGAAGTTACTGACTGAATGAAAGGAGCTGGCATCTCACTCTCTTTGAATCTTCTTTATCATGCTAAGAGGAGCAGGAAAAAGCAAAAAATTTCAGAATTGCACCTTGCAATGCGGAGAAATTACTGTTTGTGCATTTACAATATTCATTGGTTTTTGCCATTGAAAAACGTCCAGAAATGATTGAAGCTACTGACTGAATGAAAGGAGCTGGCATCTCACTCTCTTTGAATCTTCTTTATCATGCTAAGAGGAGCAGGAAAAAGCAAAAAATTTCAGAATTGCACCTTGCAATGAGGAGAAATTACAGTTTGTGCATTTACAATATTCATTGATTTTTGCCATTGAAAAACATCCAGAAATGATTGAAGCTACTGACTGAATGAAAGGAGCTGGCATCTCACTCTCTTTGAATCTTCTTTATCATGCTAAGAGGAGCAGGAAAAAGCAAAAAATTTCAGAATTGCACCTTGCAATGCGGAGAAATTACTGTTTGTGCATTTACAATATTCATTGATTTTTGCCATTGAAAAACATCATGTTATTCATATACCAGAAATGTTTGAAGCTACTGACTGAATGAAAGGAGCTGGCATCTCACTCTCTTTGAATCTTCTTTATCATGCTAAGAGGAGCAGGAAAAAGCAAAAAATTTCAGAATTGCACCTTGCAATGTGGAGAAATTACTGTTTGTGCATTTACAATATTCATTGATTTTTACCATTGAAAAACGTCCAGAAATGATTGAAGCTACTGACTGAATGAAAGTAGCTGGCATCTCACTCTCTTTGAATCTTCTTTATCATGCTAAGAGGAGCAGGAAAAAGCAAAAAATTTCAGACTTGCACCTTGCAATGCGGAGAAATTACTGTTTGTGCATTTACAATATTCATTGATTTTTGCCATTGAAAAACATCATGTTATTCATATACCAGAAATGTTTGAAGCTACTGACTGAATGAAAGGAGCTGGCATCTCACTCTCTTTGAATCTTCTTTATCATGCTAAGAGGAGCAGGAAAAAGCAAAAAATTTCAGAATTGCACCTTGCAATGCGGAGAAATTACTGTTTGTGCATTTACAATATTCATTGATTTTTGCCATTGAAAAACATCATGTTATTCATATACCAGAAATGATTGAAGCTACTGACTGAATGAAAGGAGCTGGCATCTCACTCTCTTTGAATCTTCTTTATCATGCTAAGAGGAGCAGGAAAAAGTAAAAAATTTCAGAATTGCACCTTGCAATGCGGAGAAATTACTGTTTGTGCATTTATAATATTCAATGATTTTTGCCATTGAAAAACGTCCAGAAATGATTGAAGCTACTGACTGAACGAAAGGAGCTGGCATCTCACTCTCTTTGAATCTTCTTTATCATGCTAAGAGGAGCAGGAAAAAGCAAAAAATTTCAGAATTGCACCTTGCAATGCGGAGAAATTACTGTTTGTGCATTTACAATATTCATTGATTTTTGCCATTGAAAAACATCCAGAAATGATTGAAGCTACTGACTGAATGAAAGGAGCTGGCATCTCACTCTCTTTGAATCTTCTTTATCATGCTAAGAGGAGCAGGAAAAAGCAAAAAATTTCAGAATTGCACCTTGCAATGCGGAGAAATTACTGTTTGTGCATTTACAATATTCATTGATTTTTGCCATTGAAAAACATCATGTTATTCATATACCAGAAATGTTTGAAGCTACTGACTGAATGAAAGGAGCTGACATCTCACTCTCTTTGAATCTTCTTTATCATGCTAAGAGGAGCAGGAAAAAGCAAAAAATTTCAGAATTGCACCTTGCAATGCGGAGAAATTACTGTTTGTGCATTTACAATATTCATTGATTTTTGCCATTGAAAAACGTCCAGAAATGATTGAAGCTACTGACTGAATGAAAGGAGCTGGCATCTCACTCTCTTTGAATCTTCTTTATCATGCTAAGAGGAGCAGGAAAAAGCAAAAAATTTCAGAATTGCACCTTGCAATGCGGAGAAATTACTGTTTGTGCATTTACAATATTCATTGATTTTTGCCATTGAAAAACATGTTATTCATATACCAGAAATGTTTGAAGCTACTGACTGAATGAAAGGAGCTGGCACCTCACTCTCTTTGAATCTTCTTTATCATGCTAAGAGGAGCGGGAAAAAGAAAAAATTTCAGAATTGCACCTTGCAATGCGGAGAAATTACTGTTTGTGCATTTATAATATTCAATGATTTTTGCCATTGAAAAACGTCCAGAAATGATTGAAGCTACTGACTGAACGAAAGGATCTGGCATCTCACTCTCTTTGAATCTTCTTTATCATGCTAAGAGGAGCAGGAAAAAGCAAAAAATTTCAGAATTGCACCTTGCAATGCGGAGAAATTACTGTTTGTGCATTTACAATATTCATTGATTTTTGCCATTGAAAAACATCCAGAAATGATTGAAGCTACTGACTGAATGAAAGGAGCTGGCATCTCACTCTCTTTGAATCTTCTTTATCATGCTAAGAGGAGCAGGAAAAAGCAAAAAATTTCAGAATTGCACCTTGCAATGCGGAGAAATTACTGTTTGTGCATTTACAATATTCATTGATTTTTGCCATTGAAAAACATGTTATTCATATACCAGAAATGTTTGAAGCTACTGACTGAATGAAAGGAGCTGGCACCTCACTCTCTTTGAATCTTCTTTATCATGCTAAGAGGAGCGGGAAAAAGAAAAAATTTCAGAATTGCACCTTGCAATGCGGAGAAATTACTGTTTGTGCATTTATAATATTCAATGATTTTTGCCATTGAAAAACGTCCAGAAATGATTGAAGCTACTGACTGAACGAAAGGATCTGGCATCTCACTCTCTTTGAATCTTCTTTATCATGCTAAGAGGAGCAGGAAAAAGCAAAAAATTTCAGAATTGCACCTTGCAATGTAGAGAAATTACTGTTTGTGCATTTACAATATTCATTGATTTTTACCATTGAAAAACGTCCAGAAATGATTGAAGCTACTGACTGAATGAAAGTAGCTGGCATCTCACTCTCTTTGAATCTTCTTTATCATGCTAAGAGGAGCAGGAAAAAGCAAAAAATTTCAGACTTGCACCTTGCAATGCGGAGAAATTACTGTTTGTGCATTTACAATATTCATTGATTTTTGCCATTGAAAAACATCATGTTATTCATATACCAGAAATGTTTGAAGCTACTGACTGAATGAAAGGAGCTGGCATCTCACTCTCTTTGAATCTTCTTTATCATGCTAAGAGGAGCAGGAAAAAGTAAAAAATTTCAGAATTGCACCTTGCAATGCGGAGAAATTACTGTTTGTGCATTTATAATATTCAATGATTTTTGCCATTGAAAAACGTCCAGAAATGATTGAAGCTACTGACTGAACGAAAGGAGCTGGCATCTCACTCTCTTTGAATCTTCTTTATCATGCTAAGAGGAGCAGGAAAAAGCAAAAAATTTCAGAATTGCACCTTGCAATGCGGAGAAATTACTGTTTGTGCATTTACAATATTCATTGATTTTTGCCATTGAAAAACATCCAGAAATGATTGAAGCTACTGACTGAATGAAAGGAGCTGGCATCTCACTCTCTTTGAATCTTCTTTATCATGCTAAGAGGAGCAGGAAAAAGCAAAAAATTTCAGAATTGCACCTTGCAATGCGGAGAAATTACTGTTTGTGCATTTACAATATTCATTGATTTTTGCCATTGAAAAACATCATGTTATTCATATACCAGAAATGTTTGAAGCTACTGACTGAATGAAAGGAGCTGACATCTCACTCTCTTTGAATCTTCTTTATCATGCTAAGAGGAGCAGGAAAAAGCAAAAAATTTCAGAATTGCATCTTGCAATGCGGAGAAATTACTGTTTGTGCATTTACAATATTCATTGATTTTTGCCATTGAAAAACGTCCAGAAATGATTGAAGCTACTGACTGAATGAAAGGAGCTGGCATCTCACTCTCTTTGAATCTTCTTTATCATGCTAAGAGGAGCAGGAAAAAGCAAAAAATTTCAGAATTGCACCTTGCAATGCGGAGAAATTACTGTTTGTGCATTTACAATATTCATTGATTTTTGCCATTGAAAAACATGTTATTCATATACCAGAAATGTTTGAAGCTACTGACTGAATGAAAGGAGCTGGCACCTCACTCTCTTTGAATCTTCTTTATCATGCTAAGAGGAGCGGGAAAAAGAAAAAATTTCAGAATTGCACCTTGCAATGCGGAGAAATTACTGTTTGTGCATTTATAATATTCAATGATTTTTGCCATTGAAAAACGTCCAGAAATGATTGAAGCTACTGACTGAACGAAAGGATCTGGCATCTCACTCTCTTTGAATCTTCTTTATCATGCTAAGAGGAGCAGGAAAAAGCAAAAAATTTCAGAATTGCACCTTGCTATGCGGAGAAATTACTGTTTGTGCATTTACAATATTCATTGATTTTTGCCATTGAAAAACATCCAGAAATGATTGAAGCTACTGACTGAATGAAAGGAGCTGGCATCTCACTCTCTTTGAATCTTCTTTATCATGCTAAGAGGAGCAGGAAAAAGCAAAAAATTTCAGAATTGCACCTTGCAATGCGGAGAAATTACTGTTTGTGCATTTACAATATTCATTGATTTTTGCCATTGAAAAACATCATGTTATTCATATACCAGAAATGTTTGAAGCTACTGACTGAATGAAAGGAGCTGACATCTCACTCTCTTTGAATCTTCTTTATCATGCTAAGAGGAGCAGGAAAAAGCAAAAAATTTCAGAATTGCACCTTGCAATGCGGAGAAATTGCTGTTTGTGCATTTACAATATTCATTGATTTTTGCCATTGAAAAACGTCCAGAAATGATTGAAGCTACTGACTGAATGAAAGGAGCTGGCATCTCACTCTCTTTGAATCTTCTTTATCATGCTAAGAGGAGCAGGAAAAAGCAAAAAATTTCAGAATTGCACCTTGCAATGCGGAGAAATTACTGTTTGTGCATTTACAATATTCATTGATTTTTGCCATTGAAAAACATGTTATTCATATACCAGAAATGTTTGAAGCTACTGACTGAATGAAAGGAGCTGGCACCTCACTCTCTTTGAATCTTCTTTATCATGCTAAGAGGAGCGGGAAAAAGCAAAAAATTTCAGAATTGCACCTTGCAATGCGGAGAAATTACTGTTTGTGCATTTACAATATTCATTGATTTTTGCCATTGAAAAACGTCCAGAAATGATTGAAGGTACTGACTGAATGAAAGGAGCTGGCATCTCACTCTCTTTGAATCTTCTTTATCATGCTAAGAGGAGCAGGAAAAAGCAAAAAATTTCAGAATTGCACCTTGCAATGCGGAGAAATTACAGTTTGTGCATTTACAATATTCATTGATTTTTGCCATTGAAAAACATCCAGAAATGATTGAAGCTACTGACTGAATGAAAGGAGCTGGCATCTCACTCTCTTTGAATCTTCTTTATCATGCTAAGAGGAGCAGGAAAAAGCAAAAAATTTCAGAATTGCACCTTGCAATGCGGAGAAATTACTGTTTGTGCATTTACAATATTCATTGATTTTTGCCATTGAAAAACATCATGTTATTCATATACCAGAAATGTTTGAAGCTACTGACTGAATGAAAGGAGCTGGCATCTCACTCTCTTTGAATCTTCTTTATCATGCTAAGAGGAGCAGGAAAAAGCAAAAAATTTCAGAATTGCACCTTGCAATGTGGAGAAATTACTGTTTGTGCATTTACAATATTCATTGATTTTTACCATTGAAAAACGTCCAGAAATGATTGAAGCTACTGACTGAATGAAAGTAGCTGGCATCTCACTCTCTTTGAATCTTCTTTATCATGCTAAGAGGAGCAGGAAAAAGCAAAAAATTTCAGACTTGCACCTTGCAATGCGGAGAAATTACTGTTTGTGCATTTACAATATTCATTGATTTTTGCCATTGAAAAACATCATGTTATTCATATACCAGAAATGTTTGAAGCTACTGACTGAATGAAAGGAGCTGGCATCTCACTCTCTTTGAATCTTCTTTATCATGCTAAGAGGAGCAGGAAAAAGCAAAAAATTTCAGAATTGCACCTTGCAATGTGGAGAAATTACTGTTTGTGCATTTACAATATTCATTGATTTTTACCATTGAAAAACGTCCAGAAATGATTGAAGCTACTGACTGAATGAAAGTAGCTGGCATCTCACTCTCTTTGAATCTTCTTTATCATGCTAAGAGGAGCAGGAAAAAGCAAAAAAATTTCAGACTTGCACCTTGCAATGCGGAGAAATTACTGTTTGTGCATTTACAATATTCATTGATTTTTGCCATTGAAAAACATCATGTTATTCATATACCAGAAATGTTTGAAGCTACTGACTGAATGAAAGGAGCTGGCATCTCACTCTCTTTGAATCTTCTTTATCATGCTAAGAGGAGCAGGAAAAAGCAAAAAATTTCAGAATTGCACCTTGCAATGCGGAGAAATTACTGTTTGTGCATTTACAATATTCATTGATTTCTGCCATTGAAAAACATCATGTTATTCATATACCAGAAATGATTGAAGCTACTGACTGAATGAAAGGAGCTGGCATCTCACTCTCTTTGAATCTTCTTTATCATGCTAAGAGGAGCAGGAAAAAGTAAAAAATTTCAGAATTGCACCTTGCAATGCGGAGAAATTACTGTTTGTGCATTTATAATATTCAATGATTTTTGCCATTGAAAAACGTCCAGAAATGATAGAAGCTACTGACTGAACGAAAGGAGCTGGCATCTCACTCTCTTTGAATCTTCTTTATCATGCTAAGAGGAGCAGGAAAAAGCAAAAAATTTCAGAATTGCACCTTGCAATGCGGAGAAATTACTGTTTGTGCATTTACAATATTCATTGATTTTTGCCATTGAAAAACATCTAGAAATGATTGAAGCTACTGACTGAATGAAAGGAGCTGGCATCTCACTCTCTTTGAATCTTCTTTATCATGCTAAGAGGAGCAGTAAAAAGCAAAAAATTTCAGAATTGCACCTTGCAATGCGGAGAAATTACTGTTTGTGCATTTACAATATTCATTGATTTTTGCCATTGAAAAACATCATGTTATTCATATACCAGAAATGTTTGAAGCTACTGACTGAATGAAAGGAGCTGACATCTCACTCTCTTTGAATCTTCTTTATCATGCTAAGAGGAGCAGGAAAAAGCAAAAAATTTCAGAATTGCACCTTGCAATGCGGAGAAATTACTGTTTGTGCATTTACAATATTCATTGATTTTTGCCATTGAAAAACATCCAGAAATGATTGAAGCTACTGACTGAATGAAAGGAGCTGGCATCTCACTCTCTTTGAATCTTCTTTATCATGCTAAGAGGAGCAGGAAAAAGCAAAAAATTTCAGAATTGCACCTTGCAATGCGGAGAAATTACTGTTTGTGCATTTACAATATTCATTGATTTTTGCCATTGAAAAACATCATGTTATTCATATACCAGAAATGTTTGAAGCTACTGACTGAATGAAAGGAGCTGGCATCTCACTCTCTTTGAATCTTCTTTATCATGCTAAGAGGAGCAGGAAAAAGCAAAAAATTTCAGAATTGCACCTTGCAATGCGGAGAAATTACTGTTTGTGCATTTACAATATTCATTGATTTTTGCCATTGAAAAACATCATGTTATTCATATACCAGAAATGTTTGAAGCTACTGACTGAATGAAAGGAGCTGGCATCTCACTCTCTTTGAATCTTCTTTATCATGCTAAGAGGAGCAGGAAAAAGCAAAAAATTTCAGAATTGCACCTTGCAATGTGGAGAAATTACTGTTTGTGCATTTACAATATTCATTGATTTTTACCATTGAAAAACGTCCAGAAATGATTGAAGCTACTGACTGAATGAAAGTAACTGGCATCTCACTCTCTTTGAATCTTCTTTATCATGCTAAGAGGAGCAGGAAAAAGCAAAAAATTTCAGAATTGCACCTTGCAATGCGGAGAAATTACTGTTTGTGCATTTACAATATTCATTGATTTTTGCCATTGAAAAACATCATGTTATTCATATACCAGAAATGTTTGAAGCTACTGACTGAATGAAAGGAGCTGGCATCTCACTCTCTTTGAATCTTCTTTATCATGCTAAGAGGAGCAGGAAAAAGCAAAAAATTTCAGAATTGCACCTTGCAATGCGGAGAAATTACTGTTTGTGCATTTACAATATTCATTGATTTTTGCCATTGAAAAACGTCCAGAAATGATTGAAGCTACTGACTGAATGAAAGGAGCTGGCATCTCACTCTCTTTGAATCTTCTTTATCATGCTAAGAGGAGCAGGAAAAAGCAAAAAATTTCAGAATTGCACCTTGCAATGCGGAGAAATTACTGTTTGTGCATTTACAATCTTCATTAATTTTTGCCATTGAAAAACGTCCAGAAATGATTGAAGCTACTGACTGAATGAAAGGAGCTGGCATCTCACTCTCTTTGAATCTTCTTTATCATGCTAAGAGGAGCAGGAAAAATCAAAAAATTTCAGAATTGCACCTTGCAATGCGGAGAAATTACTGTTTGTGCATTTACAATATTCATTGATTTTTGCCATTGAAAAACATGTTATTCATATACCAGAAATGTTTGAAGCTACTGACTGAATGAAAGGAGCTGGCACCTCACTCTCTTTGAATCTTCTTTATCATGCTAAGAGGAGCGGGAAAAAGCAAAAAATTTCAGAATTGCACCTTGCAATGCGGAGAAATTACTGTTTGTGCATTTACAATATTCATTGATTTTTGCCATTGAAAAACGTCCAGAAATGATTGAAGGTACTGACTGAATGAAAGGAGCTGGCATCTCACTCTCTTTGAATCTTCTTTATCATGCTAAGAGGAGCAGGAAAAAGCAAAAAATTTCAGAATTGCACCTTGCAATGCGGAGAAATTACTGTTTGTGCATTTACAATATTCATTGATTTTTGCCATTGAAAAACATCATGTTATTCATATACCAGAAATGATTGAAGCTACTGACTGAATGAAAGGAGCTGGCATCTCACTCTCTTTGAATCTTCTTTACCATGCTAAGAGGAGCAGGAAAAAGTAAAAAATTTCAGAATTGCACCTTGCAATGCGGAGAAATTACTGTTTGTGCATTTATAATATTCAATGATTTTTGCCATTGAAAAACGTCCAGAAATGATAGAAGCTACTGACTGAACGAAAGGAGCTGGCATCTCACTCTCTTTGAATCTTCTTTATCATGCTAAGAGGAGCAGGAAAAAGCAAAAAATTTAAGAATTGCACCTTGCAATGCGGAGAAATTACTGTTTGTGCATTTACAATATTCATTGATTTTTGCCATTGAAAAACATCCAGAAATGATTGAAGCTACTGACTGAATGAAAGGAGCTGGCATCTCACTCTCTTTGAATCTTCTTTATCATGCTAAGAGGAGCAGGAAAAAGCAAAAAATTTCAGAATTGCACCTTGCAATGCGGAGAAATTACTGTTTGTGCATTTACAATATTCATTGATTTTTGCCATTGAAAAACATCATGTTATTCATATACCAGAAATGTTTGAAGCTACTGACTGAATGAAAGGAGCTGACATCTCACTCTCTTTGAATCTTCTTTATCATGCTAAGAGGAGCAGGAAAAAGCAAAAAATTTCAGAATTGCTCCTTGCAATGCGGAGAAATTACTGTTTGTGCATTTACAATATTCATTGATTTTTGCCATTGAAAAACATCCAGAAATGATTGAAGCTACTGACTGAATGAAAGGAGCTGGCATTTCACTCTCTTTGAATCTTCTTTATCATGCTAAGAGGAGCAGGAAAAAGCAAAAAATTTCAGAATTGCACCTTGCAATGCGGAGAAATTACTGTTTGCGCATTTACAATATTCATTGATTTTTGCCATTGAAAAACATCATGTTATTCATATACCAGAAATGTTTGAAGCTACTGACTGAATGAAAGGAGCTGGCATCTCACTCTCTTTGAATCTTCTTTATCATGCTAAGAGGAGCAGGAAAAAGCAAAAAATTTCAGAATTGCACCTTGCAATGCGGAGAAATTACTGTTTGTGCATTTACAATATTCATTGATTTTTGCCATTGAAAAACATCATGTTATTCATATACCAGAAATGTTTGAAGCTACTGACTGAATGAAAGGAGCTGGCATCTCACTCTCTTTGAATCTTCTTTATCATGCTAAGAGGAGCAGGAAAAAGCAAAAAATTTCAGAATTGCACCTTGCAATGTGGAGAAATTAGTTTGTGCATTTACAATATTCATTGATTTTTACCATTGAAAAACGTCCAGAAATGATTGAAGCTACTGACTGAATGAAAGTAACTGGCATCTCACTCTCTTTGAATCTTCTTTATCATGCTAAGAGGAGCAGGAAAAAGCAAAAAATTTCAGACTTGCACCTTGCAATGCGGAGAAATTACTGTTTGTGCATTTACAATATTCATTGATTTTTGCCATTGAAAAACATCATGTTATTCATATACCAGAAATGTTTGAAGCTACTGACTGAATGAAAGGAGCTGGCATCTCACTCTCTTTGAATCTTCTTTATCATGCTAAGAGGAGCAGGAAAAAGCAAAAAATTTCAGAATTGCACCTTGCAATGCGGAGAAATTACTGTTTGTGCATTTACAATATTCATTGATTTTTGCCATTGAAAAACGTCCAGAAATGATTGAAGCTACTGACTGAATGAAAGGAGCTGGCATCTCACTCTCTTTGAATCTTCTTTATCATGCTAAGAGGAGCAGGAAAAAGCAAAAAATTTCAGAATTGCACCTTGCAATGCGGAGAAATTACTGTTTGTGCATTTACAACCTTCATTAATTTTTGTCATTGAAAAACGTCCAGAAATGATTGAAGCTACTGACTGAATGAAAGGAGCTGGCATCTCACTCTCTTTGAATCTTCTTTATCATGCTAAGAGGAGCAGGAAAAATCAAAAAATTTCAGAATTGCACCTTGCAATGCGGAGAAATTACTGTTTGTGCATTTACAATATTCATTGATTTTTGCCATTGAAAAACATGTTATTCATATACCAGAAATGTTTGAAGCTACTGACTGAATGAAAGGAGCTGGCACCTCACTCTCTTTGAATCTTCTTTATCATGCTAAGAGGAGCGGGAAAAAGCAAAAAATTTCAGAATTGCACCTTGCAATGCGGAGAAATTACTGTTTGTGCATTTACAATATTCATTGATTTTTGCCATTGAAAAACGTCCAGAAATGATTGAAGGTACTGACTGAATGAAAGGAGCTGGCATCTCACTCTCTTTGAATCTTCTTTATCATGCTAAGAGGAGCAGGAAAAAGCAAAAAATTTCAGAATTGCACCTTGCAATGCGGAGAAATTACTGTTTGTGCATTTACAATATTCATTGATTTTTGCCACTGAAAAACGTCCAGAAATGATTGAAGCTACTGACTGAATGAAAGGAGCTGGCATCTCACTCTCTTTGAATCTTCTTTATCATGCTAAGAGGAGCAGGAAAAAGCAAAAAATTTCAGAATTGCACCTTGCAATGCGGAGAAATTACAGTTTGTGCATTTAGAATATTCATTGATTTTTGCCATTGAAAAACATCCAGAAATGATTGAAGCTACTGACTGAATGAAAGGAGCTGGCATCTCACTCTCTTTGAATCTTCTTTATCATGCTAAGAGGAGCAGGAAAAAGCAAAAAATTTCAGAATTGCACCTTGCAATGCGGAGAAATTACTGTTTGTGCATTTACAATATTCATTGATTTTTGCCATTGAAAAACATCATGTTATTCATATACCAGAAATGTTTGAAGCTACTGACTGAATGAAAGGAGCTGGCATCTCACTCTCTTTGAATCTTCTTTATCATGCTAAGAGGAGCAGGAAAAAGCAAAAAATTTCAGAATTGCACCTTGCAATGTGGAGAAATTACTGTTTGTGCATTTACAATATTCATTGATTTTTACCATTGAAAAACGTCCAGAAATGATTGAAGCTACTGACTGAATGAAAGTAGCTGGCATCTCACTCTCTTTGAATCTTCTTTATCATGCTAAGAGGAGCAGGAAAAAGCAAAAAATTTCAGACTTGCACCTTGCAATGCGGAGAAATTACTGTTTGTGCATTTACAATATTCATTGATTTTTGCCATTGAAAAACATCATGTTATTCATATACCAGAAATGTTTGAAGCTACTGACTGAATGAAAGGAGCTGGCATCTCACTCTCTTTGAATCTTCTTTATCATGCTAAGAGGAGCAGGAAAAAGCAAAAAATTTCAGAATTGCACCTTGCAATGCGGAGAAATTACTGTTTGTACATTTACAATATTCATTGATTTTTGCCATTGAAAAACATCCAGAAATGATTGAAGCTACTGACTGAATGAAAGGAGCTGGCATCTCACTCTCTTTGAATCTTCTTTATCATGCTAAGAGGAGCAGGAAAAAGCAAAAAATTTCAGAATTGCACCTTGCAATGCGGAGAAATTACTGTTTGTGCATTTACAATATTCATTGATTTTTGCCATTGAAAAACATCATGTTATTCATATACCAGAAATGTTTGAAGCTACTGACTGAATGAAAGGAGCTGACATCACACTCTCTTTGAATCTTCTTTATCATGCTAAGAGGAGCAGGAAAAAGCAAAAAATTTCAGAATTGCACCTTGCAATGCGGAGAAATTACTGTTTGTGCATTTACAATATTCATTGATTTTTGCCATTGAAAAACATCCAGAAATGATTGAAGCTACTGACTGAATGAAAAGAGCTGGCATCTCACTCTCTTTGAATCTTCTTTATCATGCTAAGAGGAGCAGGAAAAAGCAAAAAATTTCAGAATTGCACCTTGCAATGCGGAGAAATTACTGTTTGTGCATTTACAATATTCATTGATTTTTGCCATTGAAAAACATCATGTTATTCATATACCAGAAATGTTTGAAGCTACTGACTGAATGAAAGGAGCTGGCATCTCACTCTCTTTGAATCTTCTTTATCATGCTAAGAGGAGCAGGAAAAAGCAAAAAATTTCAGAATTGCACCTTGCAATGCGGAGAAATTACTGTTTGTGCATTTACAATATTCATTGATTTTTGCCATTGAAAAACGTCCAGAAATGATTGAAGGTACTGACTGAATGAAAGGAGCTGGCATCTCACTCTCTTTGAATCTTCTTTATCATGCTAAGAGGAGCAGGAAAAAGCAAAAAATTTCAGAATTGCACCTTGCAATGCGGAGAAATTACTGTTTGTGCATTTACAATATTCATTGGTTTTTGCCATTGAAAAACGTCCAGAAATGATTGAAGCTACTGACTGAATGAAAGGAGCTGGCATCTCACTCTCTTTGAATCTTCTTTATCATGCTAAGAGGAGCAGGAAAAAGCAAAAAATTTCAGAATTGCACCTTGCAATGCGGAGAAATTACAGTTTGTGCATTTACAATATTCATTGATTTTTGCCATTGAAAAACATCCAGAAATGATTGAAGCTACTGACTGAATGAAAGGAGCTGGCATCTCACTCTCTTTGAATCTTCTTTATCATGCTAAGAGGAGCAGGAAAAAGCAAAAAATTTCAGAATTGCACCTTGCAATGCGGAGAAATTACTGTTTGTGCATTTACAATATTCATTGATTTTTGCCATTGAAAAACATCATGTTATTCATATACCAGAAATGTTTGAAGCTACTGACTGAATGAAAGGAGCTGGCATCTCACTCTCTTTGAATCTTCTTTATCATGCTAAGAGGAGCAGGAAAAAGCAAAAAATTTCAGAATTGCACCTTGCAATGTGGAGAAATTACTGTTTGTGCATTTACAATATTCATTGATTTTTACCATTGAAAAACGTCCAGAAATGATTGAAGCTACTGACTGAATGAAAGTAGCTGGCATCTCACTCTCTTTGAATCTTCTTTATCATGCTAAGAGGAGCAGGAAAAAGCAAAAAATTTCAGACTTGCACCTTGCAATGCGGAGAAATTACTGTTTGTGCATTTACAATATTCATTGATTTTTGCCATTGAAAAACATCATGTTATTCATATACCAGAAATGTTTGAAGCTACTGACTGAATGAAAGGAGCTGGCATCTCACTCTCTTTGAATCTTCTTTATCATGCTAAGAGGAGCAGGAAAAAGCAAAAAATTTCAGAATTGCATCTTGCAATGCGGAGAAATTACTGTTTGTGCATTTACAATATTCATTGATTTTTGCCATTGAAAAACATCATGTTATTCATATACCAGAAATGTTTGAAGCTACTGACTGAATGAAAGGAGCTGGCATCTCACTCTCTTTGAATCTTCTTTATCATGCTAAGAGGAGCAGGAAAAAGCAAACAATTTCAGAATTGCACCTTGCAATGTGGAGAAATTACTGTTTGTGCATTTACAATATTCATTGATTTTTACCATTGAAAAACGTCCAGAAATGATTGAAGCTACTGACTGAACGAAAGGAGCTGGCATCTCACTCTCTTTGAATCTTCTTTATCATGCTAAGAGGAGCAGGAAAAAGCAAAAAATTTCAGAATTGCACCTTGCAATGCGGAGAAATTACTGTTTGTGCATTTACAATATTCATTGATTTTTGCCATTGAAAAACATCCAGAAATGATTGAAGCTACTGACTGAATGAAAGGAGCTGGCATCTCACTCTCTTTGAATCTTCTTTATCATGCTAAGAGGAGCAGGAAAAAGCAAAAAATTTCAGAATTGCACCTTGCAATGCGGAGAAATTACCGTTTGTGCATTTACAATATTCATTGATTTTTGCCATTGAAAAACATCATGTTATTCATATACCAGAAATGTTTGAAGCTACTGACTGAATGAAAGGAGCTGACATCTCACTCTCTTTGAATCTTCTTTATCATGCTAAGAGGAGCAGGAAAAAGCAAAAAATTTCAGAATTGCACCTTGCAATGCGGAGAAATTACTGTTTGTGCATTTACAATATTCATTGATTTTTGCCATTGAAAAACGTCCAGAAATGATTGAAGCTACTGACTGAATGAAAGTAGCTGGCATCTCACTCTCTTTGAATCTTATTTATCATGCTAAGAGGAGCAGGAAAAAGCAAAAAATTTCAGAATTGCACCTTGCAATGCGGAGAAATTACTGTTTGTGCATTTACAATATTCATTGATTTTTGCCATTGAAAAACATGTTATTCATATACCAGAAATGTTTGAAGCTACTGACTGAATGAAAGGAGCTGGCACCTCACTCTCTTTGAATCTTCTTTATCATGCTAAGAGGAGCGGGAAAAAGCAAAAAATTTCAGAATTGCACCTTGCAATGCGGAGAAATTACTGTTTGTGCATTTATAATATTCAATGATTTTTGCCATTGAAAAACGTCCAGAAATGATTGAAGCTACTGACTGAACGAAAGGAGCTGGCATCTCACTCTCTTTGAATCTTCTTTATCATGCTAAGAGGAGCAGGAAAAAGCAAAAAATTTCAGAATTGCACCTTGCAATGCGGAGAAATTACTGTTTGTGCATTTACAATATTCATTGATTTTTGCCATTGAAAAACATCATGTTATTCATATACCAGAAATGTTTGAAGCTACTGACTGAATGAAAGGAGCTGACATCTCACTCTCTTTGAATCTTCTTTATCATGCTAAGAGGAGCAGGAAAAAGCAAAAAATTTCAGAATTGCACCTTGCAATGCGGAGAAATTACTGTTTGTGCATTTACAATATTCATTGATTTTTACCATTGAAAAACGTCCAGAAATGATTGAAGCTACTGACTGAATGAAAGTAGCTGGCATCTCACTCTCTTTGAATCTTCTTTATCATGCTAAGAGGAGCAGGAAAAAGCAAAAAATTTCAGACTTGCACCTTGCAATGCGGAGAAATTACTGTTTGTGCATTTACAATATTCATTGATTTTTGCCATTGAAAAACATCATGTTATTCATATACCAGAAATGTTTGAAGCTACTGACTGAATGAAAGGAGCTGGCATCTCACTCTCTTTGAATCTTCTTTATCATGCTAAGAGGAGCAGGAAAAAGCAAAAAATTTCAGAATTGCACCTTGCAATGCGGAGAAATTACTGTTTGTGCATTTACAATATTCATTGATTTTTGCCATTGAAAAACATCCAGAAATGATTGAAGCTACTGACTGAATGAAAGGAGCTGGCATCTCACTCTCTTTGAATCTTCTTTATCATGCTAAGAGGAGCAGGAAAAAGCAAAAAATTTCAGAATTGCACCTTGCAATGCGGAGAAATTACTGTTTGTGCATTTACAATATTCATTGATTTTTGCCATTGAAAAACATGATGTTATTCATATACCAGAAATGTTTGAAGCTACTGACTGAATGAAAGGAGCTGACATCACACTCTCTTTGAATCTTCTTTATCATGCTAAGAGGAGCAGGAAAAAGCAAAAAATTTCAGAATTGCACCTTGCAATGCGGAGAAATTACCGTTTGTGCATTTACAATATTCATTGATTTTTGCCATTGAAAAACATCCAGAAATGATTGAAGCTACTGACTGAATGAAAAGAGCTGGCATCTCACTCTCTTTGAATCTTCTTTATCATGCTAAGAGGAGCAGGAAAAAGCAAAAAATTTCAGAATTGCACCTTGCAATGCGGAGAAATTACTGTTTGTGCATTTACAATATTCATTGATTTTTGCCATTGAAAAACATCATGTTATTCATATACCAGAAATGTTTGAAGCTACTGACTGAATGAAAGGAGCTGGCATCTCACTCTCTTTGAATCTTCTTTATCATGCTAGGATTAGCAGGAAAAAGCAAAAAATTTCTGAATTGCACCTTGCAATGTGGAGATATTACTGTTTGTGCATTTACAATATTCATTGATTTTTGCCATTGAAAAACATGTTTTTCATATACCAGAAATGTTTGAAGCTACTGACTGAATGAAAGGAGCTGGCATCTCACTCTCTTTGAATCTTCTTTATCATGCTAGGATTAGCAGGAAAAAGCAAAAAATTTCAGAATTGCACCTTGCAATGTGGAGATATTACTGTTTGTGCATTTACAATATTCATTGATTTTTGCCATTGAAAAACATGTTTTTCATATACCAGAAATGTTTGAAGCTACTGACTGAATGAAAGGAGCTGGCATCTCACTCTCTTTGAATCTTCTTTATCATGCTAGGATTAACAGGAAAAAGCAAAAAATTTCAGAATTGCACCTTGCAATGTGGAGATATTACTGTTTGTGCATTAACAATATTCATTGATTTTTGCCATTGAAAAACATGTTTTTCATATACCAGAAATGTTTGAAGCTACTGACTGAATGAAAGGAGCTGGCATCTCACTCTCTTTGAATCTTCTTTATCATGCTAGGATTAGCAGGAAAAAGCAAAAAATTTCAGAATTGCACCTTGCAATGTGGAGATATTACTGTTTGTGCATTTACAATATTCATTGATTTTTGCCATTGAAAAACATGTTTTTCATATACCAGAAATGTTTGAAGCTACTGACTGAATGAAAGGAGCTGGCATCTCACTCTCTTTGAATCTTCTTTATCATGCTAGGATTAACAGGAAAAAGCAAAAAATTTCAGAATTGCACCTTGCAATGTGGAGATATTACTGTTTGTGCATTTACAATATTCATTGATTTTTGCCATTGAAAAACGTCCAGAAATGTTTGAAGCTACTGACTGAATGAAAGGAGCTGGCATCTCACTCTCTTTGAATCTTCTTTATCATGCTAGGATTAGCAGGAAAAAGCAAAAAATTTCAGAATTGCACCTTGCAATGTGGAGATATTACTGTTTGTGCATTTACAATATTCATTGATTTTTGCCATTGAAAAACATGTTTTTCATATACCAGAAATGTTTGAAGCTACTGACTGAATGAAAGGAGCTGGCATCTCACTCTCTTTGAATCTTCTTTATCATGCTAGGATTAACAGGAAAAAGCAAAAAATTTCAGAATTGCACCTTGCAATGTGGAGATATTACTGTTTGTGCATTTACAATATTCATTGATTTTTGCCATTGAAAAACATGTTTTTCATATACCAGAAATGTTTGAAGCTACTGACTGAATGAAAGGAGCTGGCATCTCACTCTCATTGAATCTTCTTTATCATGCTAGGATTAACAGGAAAAAGCAAAAAATTTCAGAATTGCACCTTGCAATGTGGAGATATTACTGTTTGTGCATTTACAATATTCATTGATTTTTGCCATTGAAAAACATGTTTTTCATATACCAGAAATGTTTGAAGCTACTGACTGAACGAAAGGAGCTGGCATCTCACTCTCTTTGAATCTTCTTTATCATGCTAGGATTAGCAGGAAAAAGCAAAAAATTTCAGAATTGCACCTTGCAATGTGGAGATATTACTGTTTGTGCATTTACAATATTCATTGATTTTTGCCATTGAAAAACATGTTTTTCATATACCAGAAATGTTTGAAGCTACTGACTGAATGAAAGGAGCTGGCATCTCACTCTCTTTGAATCTTCTTTATCATGCTAGGATTAACAGGAAAAAGCAAAAAATTTCAGAATTGCACCTTGCAATGTGGAGATATTACTGTTTGTGCATTTACAATATTCATTGATTTTTGCCATTGAAAAACATGTTTTTCATATACCAGAAATGTTTGAAGCTACTGACTGAATGAAAGGAGCTGGCATCTCACTCTCTTTGAATCTTCTTTATCATGCTAGGATTAACAGGAAAAAGCAAAAAATTTCAGAATTGCACCTTGCAATGTGGAGATATTACTGTTTGTGCATTTACAATATTCATTGATTTTTGCCATTGAAAAACATGTTTTTCATATACCAGAAATGTTTGAAGCTACTGACTGAACGAAAGGAGCTGGCATCTCACTCTCTTTGAATCTTCTTTATCATGCTAGGATTAGCAGGAAAAAGCAAAAAAATTCAGAATTGCACCTTGCAATGTGGAGATATTACTGTTTGTGCATTTACAATATTCATTGATTTTTGCCATTGAAAAACATGTTTTTCATATACCAGAAATGTTTGAAGCTACTGACTGAATGAAAGGAGCTGGCATCTCACTCTCTTTGAATCTTCTTTATCATGCTAGGATTAGCAGGAAAAAGCAAAAAATTTCAGAATTGCACCTTGCAGTGTGGAGATATTACTGTTTGTGCATTTACAATATTCATTGATTTTTGCCATTGAAAAACATGTTTTTCATATACCAGAAATGTTTGAAGCTACTGACTGAATGAAAGGAGCTGGCATCTCACTCTCTTTGAATCTTCTTTATCATGCTAGGATTAACAGGAAAAAGCAAAAAATTTCAGAATTGCACCTTGCAATGTGGAGATATTACTGTTTGTGCATTTACAATATTCATTGATTTTTGCCATTGAAAAACGTCCAGAAATGTTTGAAGCTACTGACTGAATGAAAGGAGCTGGCATCTCACTCTCTTTGAATCTTCTTTATCATGCTAGGATTAGCAGGAAAAAGCAAAAAATTTCAGAATTGCACCTTGCAATGTGGAGATATTACTGTTTGTGCATTTACAATATTCATTGATTTTTGCCATTGAAAAACATGTTTTTCATATACCAGAAATGTTTGAAGCTACTGACTGAATGAAAGGAGCTGGCATCTCACTCTCTTTGAATCTTCTTTATCATGCTAGGATTAACAGGAAAAAGCAAAAAATTTCAGAATTGCACCTTGCAATGTGGAGATATTACTGTTTGTGCATTTACAATATTCATTGATTTTTGCCATTGAAAAACGTCCAGAAATGTTTGAAGCTACTGACTGAATGAAAGGAGCTGGCATCTCACTCTCTTTGAATCTTCTTTATCATGCTAGGATTAGCAGGAAAAAGCAAAAAATTTCAGAATTGCACCTTGCAATGTGGAGATATTACTGCTTGTGCATTTACAATATTCATTGATTTTTGCCATTGAAAAACATGTTTTTCATATACCAGAAATGTTTGAAGCTACTGACTGAATGAAAGGAGCTGGCATCTCACTCTCTTTGAATCTTCTTTATCATGCTAGGATTAACAGGAAAAAGCAAAAAATTTCAGAATTGCACCTTGCAATGTGGAGATATTACTGTTTGTGCATTTACAATATTCATTGATTTTTGCCATTGAAAAACATGTTTTTCATATACCAGAAATGTTTGAAGCTACTGACTGAATGAAAGGAGCTGGCATCTCACTCTCTTTGAATCTTCTTTATCATGCTAGGATTAACAGGAAAAAGCAAAAAATTTCAGAATTGCACCTTGCAATGTGGAGATATTACTGTTTGTGCATTTACAATATTCATTGATTTTTGCCATTGAAAAACATGTTTTTCATATACCAGAAATGTTTGAAGCTACTGACTGAACGAAAGGAGCTGGCATCTCACTCTCTTTGAATCTTCTTTATCATGCTAGGATTAGCAGGAAAAAGCAAAAAATTTCAGAATTGCACCTTGCAATGTGGAGATATTACTGTTTGTGCATTTACAATATTCATTGATTTTTGCCATTGAAAAACATGTTTTTCATATACCAGAAATGTTTGAAGCTACTGACTGAATGAAAGGAGCTGGCATCTCACTCTCTTTGAATCTTCTTTATCATGCTAGGATTAACAGGAAAAAGCAAAAAATTTCAGAATTGCACCTTGCAATGTGGAGATATTACTGTTTGTGCATTTACAATATTCATTGATTTTTGCCATTGAAAAACATGTTTTTCATATACCAGAAATGTTTGAAGCTACTGACTGAATGAAAGGAGCTGGCATCTCACTCTCTTTGAATCTTCTTTATCATGCTAGGATTAACAGGAAAAAGCAAAAAATTTCAGAATTGCACCTTGCAATGTGGAGATATTACTGTTTGTGCATTTACAATATTCATTGATTTTTGCCATTGAAAAACATGTTTTTCATATACCAGAAATGTTTGAAGCTACTGACTGAACGAAAGGAGCTGGCATCTCACTCTCTTTGAATCTTCTTTATCATGCTAGGATTAGCAGGAAAAAGCAAAAAATTTCAGAATTGCACCTTGCAATGTGGAGATATTACTGTTTGTGCATTTACAATATTCATTGATTTTTGCCATTGAAAAACATGTTTTTCATATACCAGAAATGTTTGAAGCTACTGACTGAATGAAAGGAGCTGGCATCTCACTCTCTTTGAATCTTCTTTATCATGCTAGGATTAGCAGGAAAAAGCAAAAAATTTCAGAATTGCACCTTGCAATGTGGAGATATTACTGTTTGTGCATTTACAATATTCATTGATTTTTGCCATTGAAAAACATGTTTTTCATATACCAGAAATGTTTGAAGCTACTGACTGAATGAAAGGAGCTGGCATCTCACTCTCTTTGAATCTTCTTTATCATGCTAGGATTAACAGGAAAAAGCAAAAAATTTCAGAATTGCACCTTGCAATGTGGAGATATTACTGTTTGTGCATTTACAATATTCATTGATTTTTGCCATTGAAAAACGTCCAGAAATGTTTGAAGCTACTGACTGAATGAAAGGAGCTGGCATCTCACTCTCTTTGAATCTTCTTTATCATGCTAGGATTAGCAGGAAAAAGCAAAAAATTTCAGAATTGCACCTTGCAATGTGGAGATATTACTGTTTGTGCATTTACAATATTCATTGATTTTTGCCATTGAAAAACATGTTTTTCATATACCAGAAATGTTTGAAGCTACTGACTGAATGAAAGGAGCTGGCATCTCACTCTCTTTGAATCTTCTTTATCATGCTAGGATTAACAGGAAAAAGCAAAAAATTTCAGAATTGCACCTTGCAATGTGGAGATATTAATGTTTGTGCATTTACAATATTCATTGATTTTTGCCATTGAAAAACATGTTTTTCATATACCAGAAATGTTTGAAGCTACTGACTGAATGAAAGGAGCTGGCATCTCACTCTCTTTGAATCTTCTTTATCATGCTAGGATTAACAGGAAAAAGCAAAAAATTTCAGAATTGCACCTTGCAATGTGGAGATATTACTGTTTGTGCATTTACAATATTCATTGATTTTTGCCATTGAGAAACATGTTTTTCATATACCAGAAATGTTTGAAGCTACTGACTGAACGAAAGGAGCTGGCATCTCACTCTCTTTGAATCTTCTTTATCATGCTAGGATTAGCAGGAAAAAGCAAAAAATTTCAGAATTGCACCTTGCAATGTGGAGATATTACTGTTTGTGCATTTACAATATTCATTGATTTTTGCCATTGAAAAACATGTTTTTCATATACCAGAAATGTTTGAAGCTACTGACTGAATGAAAGGAGCTGGCATCTCACTCTCTTTGAATCTTCTTTATCATGCTAGGATTAACAGGAAAAAGCAAAAAATTTCAGAATTGCACCTTGCAATGTGGAGATATTACTGTTTGTGCATTTACAATATTCATTGATTTTTGCCATTGAAAAACATGTTTTTCATATACCAGAAATGTTTGAAGCTACTGACTGAATGAAAGGAGCTGGCATCTCACTCTCTTTGAATCTTCTTTATCATGCTAGGATTAACAGGAAAAAGCAAAAAATTTCAGAATTGCACCTTGCAATGTGGAGATATTACTGTTTGTGCATTTACAATATTCATTGATTTTTGCCATTGAAAAACATGTTTTTCATATACCAGAAATGTTTGAAGCTACTGACTGAACGAAAGGAGCTGGCATCTCACTCTCTTTGAATCTTCTTTATCATGCTAGGATTAGCAGGAAAAAGCAAAAAATTTCAGAATTGCACCTTGCAATGTGGAGATATTACTGTTTGTGCATTTACAATATTCATTGATTTTTGCCATTGAAAAACATGTTTTTCATATACCAGAAATGTTTGAAGCTACTGACTGAATGAAAGGAGCTGGCATCTCACTCTCTTTGAATCTTCTTTATCATGCTAGGATTAACAGGAAAAAGCAAAAAATTTCAGAATTGCACCTTGCAATGTGGAGATATTACTGTTTGTGCATTTACAATATTCATTGATTTTTGCCATTGAAAAATGTCCAGAAATGTTTGAAGCTACTGACTGAATGAAAGGAGCTGGCATCTCACTCTCTTTGAATCTTCTTTATCATGCTAGGATTAGCAGGAAAAAGCAAAAAATTTCAGAATTGCACCTTGCAATGTGGAGATATTACTGTTTGTGCATTTACAATATTCATTGATTTTTGCCATTGAAAAACATGTTTTTCATATACCAGAAATGTTTGAAGCTACTGACTGAATGAAAGGAGCTGGCATCTCACTCTCTTTGAATCTTCTTTATCATGCTAGGATTAGCAGGAAAAAGCAAAAAATTTCAGAATTGCACCTTGCAATGTGGAGATATTACTGTTTGTGCATTTACAATATTCATTGATTTTTGCCATTGAAAAACATCCAGAAATGTTTGAAGCTACTGACTGAATGAAAGGAGCTGGCATCTCACTCTCTTTGAATCTTCTTTATCATGCTAGGATTAGCAGGAAAAAGCAAAAAATTTCAGAATTGCACCTTGCAATGTGGAGATATTACTGTTTGTGCATTTACAATATTCATTGATTTTTGCCATTGAAAAACATGTTTTTCATATACCAGAAATGTTTGAAGCTACTGACTGAATGAAAGGAGCTGGCATCTCACTCTCTTTGAATCTTCTTTATCATGCTAGGATTAGCAGGAAAAAGCAAAAAATTTCAGAATTGCACCTTGCAATGTGGAGATATTACTGTTTGTGCATTTACAATATTCATTGATTTTTGCCATTGAAAAACGTCCAGAAATGTTTGAAGCTACTGACTGAATGAAAGGAGCTGGCATCTCACTCTCTTTGAATCTTCTTTATCATGCTAGGATTAGCAGGAAAAAGCAAAAAATTTCAGAATTGCACCTTGCTATGTGGAGATATTACTGTTTGTGCATTTACAATATTCATTGATTTTTGCCATTGAAAAACGTTTTTCATATACCAGAAATGTTTGAAGCTACTGACTGAATGAAAGGAGCTGGCATCTCACTCTCTTTGAATCTTCTTTATCATGCTAGGATTAACAGGAAAAAGCAAAAAATTTCAGAATTGCACCTTGCAATGTGGAGATATTACTGTTTGTGCATTTACAATATTCATTGATTTTTGCCATTGAAAAACGTCCAGAAATGTTTGAAGCTACTGACTGAATGAAAGGAGCTGGCATCTCACTCTCTTTGAATCTTTATCATGCTAGGATTAACAGGAAAAAGCTAAAAATTTCAGAATTGCACCTTGCAATGTGGAGATATTACTGTTTGTGCATTTACAATATTCATTGATTTTTGCCATTGAAAAACATGTTTTTCATATACCAGAAATGTTTGAAGCTACTGACTGAATGAAAGGAGCTGGCATCTCACTCTCTTTGAATCTTCTTTATCATGCTAGGATTAGCAGGAAAAAGCAAAAAATTTCAGAATTGCACCTTGCAATGTGGAGATATTACTGTTTGTGCATTTACAATATTCATTGATTTTTGCCATTGAAAAACATGTTTTTCATATACCAGAAATGTTTGAAGCTACTGACTGAATGAAAGGAGCTGGCATCTCACTCTCTTTGAATCTTCTTTATCATGCTAGGATTAGCAGGAAAAAGCAAAAAATTTCAGAATTGCACCTTGCAATGTGGAGATATTACTGTTTGTGCATTTACAATATTCATTGATTTTTGCCATTGAAAAACATGTTTTTCATATACCAGAAATGTTTGAAGCTACTGACTGAATGAAAGGAGCTGGCATCTCACTCTCTTTGAATCTTCTTTATCATGCTAGGATTAACAGGAAAAAGCAAAAAATTTCAGAATTGCACCTTGCAATGTGGAGATATTACTGTTTGTGCATTTACAATATTCATTGATTTTTGCCATTGAAAAACGTCCAGAAATGTTTGAAGCTACTGACTGAATGAAAGGAGCTGGCATCTCACTCTCTTTGAATCTTCTTTATCATGCTAGGATTAGCAGGAAAAAGCAAAAAATTTCAGAATTGCACCTTGCAATGTGGAGATATTACTGTTTGTGCATTTACAATATTCATTGATTTTTGCCATTGAAAAACATGTTTTTCATATACCAGAAATGTTTGAAGCTACTGACTGAATGAAAGGAGCTGGCATCTCACTCTCTTTGAATCTTCTTTATCATGCTAGGATTAACAGGAAAAAGCAAAAAATTTCAGAATTGCACCTTGCAATGTGGAGATATTACTGTTTGTGCATTTACAATATTCATTGATTTTTGCCATTGAAAAACATGTTTTTCATATACCAGAAATGTTTGAAGCTACTGACTGAATGAAAGGAGCTGGCATCTCACTCTCTTTGAATCTTCTTTATCATGCTAGGATTAACAGGAAAAAGCAAAAAATTTCAGAATTGCACCTTGCAATGTGGAGATATTACTGTTTGTGCATTTACAATATTCATTGATTTTTGCCATTGAAAAACGTCCAGAAATGTTTGAAGCTACTGACTGAATGAAAGGAGCTGGCATCTCACTCTCTTTGAATCTTCTTTATCATGCTAGGATTAGCAGGAAAAAGCAAAAAATTTCAGAATTGCACCTTGCAATGTGGAGATATTACTGTTTGTGCATTTACAATATTCATTGATTTTTGCCATTGAAAAACGTCCAGAAATGTTTGAAGCTACTGACTGAATGAAAGGAGCTGGCATCTCACTCTCTTTGAATCTTCTTTATCATGCTAGGATTAGCAGGAAAAAGCAAAAAATTTCAGAATTGCACCTTGCAATGTGGAGATATTACTGTTTGTGCATTTACAATATTCATTGATTTTTGCCATTGAAAAACGTTTTTCATATACCAGAAATGTTTGAAGCTACTGACTGAATGAAAGGAGCTGGCATCTCACTCTCTTTGAATCTTCTTTATCATGCTAGGATTAACAGGAAAAAGCAAAAAATTTCAGAATTGCACCTTGCAATGTGGAGATATTACTGTTTGTGCATTTACAATATTCATTGATTTTTGCCATTGAAAAACGTCCAGAAATGTTTGAAGCTACTGACTGAATGAAAGGAGCTGGCATCTCACTCTCTTTGAATCTTCTTTATCATGCTAGGATTAGCAGGAAAAAGCAAAAAATTTCAGAATTGCACCTTGCAATGTGGAGATATTACTGTTTGTGCATTTACAATATTCATTGATTTTTGCCATTGAAAAACGTCCAGAAATGTTTGAAGCTACTGACTGAATGAAAGGAGCTGGCATCTCACTCTCTTTGAATCTTCTTTATCATGCTAGGATTAGCAGGAAAAAGCAAAAAATTTCAGAATTGCACCTTGCAATGTGGAGATATTACTGTTTGTGCATTTACAATATTCATTGATTTTTGCCATTGAAAAACATGTATTTCATATACCAGAAATGTTTGAAGCTACTGACTGAATGAAAGGAGCAGGCATCTCACTCTCTTTGAATCTTCTTTATCATGCTAGGATTAGCAGGAAAAAGCAAAAAATTTCAGAATTGCACCTTGCAATGTGGAGATATTACTGTTTGTGCATTTACAATATTCATTGATTTTTGCCATTGAAAAACATGTTTTTCATATACCAGAAATGTTTGAAGCTACTGACTGAATGAAAGGAGTTGGCATCTCACTCTCTTTGAATCTTCTTTATCATGCTAGGATTAGCAGGAAAAAGCAAAAAATTTCAGAATTGCACCTTGCAATGTGGAGATATTACTGTTTGTGCATTTACAATATTCATTGATTTTTGCCATTGAAAAACGTCCAGAAATGTTTGAAGCTACTGACTGAATGAAAGGAGCTGGCATCTCACTCTCTTTGAATCTTCTTTATCATGCTAGGATTAGCAGGAAAAAGCAAAAAATTTCAGAATTGCACCTTGCAATGTGGAGATATTACTGTTTGTGCATTTACAATATTCATTGATTTTTGCCATTGAAAAACATGTTTTTCATATACCAGAAATGTTTGAAGCTACTGACTGAATGAAAGGAGCTGGCATCTCACTCTCTTTGAATCTTCTTTATCATGCTAGGATTAGCAGGAAAAAGCAAAAAATTTCAGAATTGCACCTTGCAATGTGGAGATATTACTGTTTGTGCATTTACAATATTCATTGATTTTTGCCATTGAAAAACGTCCAGAAATGTTTGAAGCTACTGACTGAATGAAAGGACCTGGCATCTCACTCTCTTTGAATCTTCTTTATCATGCTAGGATTAGCAGGAAAAAGCAAAAAATTTCAGAATTGCACCTTGCAATGTGGAGATATTACTGTTTGTGCATTTACAATATTCATTGATTTTTGCCATTGAAAAACGTTTTTCATATACCAGAAATGTTTGAAGCTACTGACTGAATGAAAGGAGCTGGCATCTCACTCTCTTTGAATCTTCTTTATCATGCTAGGATTAACAGGAAAAAGCAAAAAATTTCAGAATTGCACCTTGCAATGTGGAGATATTACTGTTTGTGCATTTACAATATTCATTGATTTTTGCCATTGAAAAACGTCCAGAAATGTTTGAAGCTACTGACTGAATGAAAGGAGCTGGCATCTCACTCTCTTTGAATCTTCTTTATCATGCTAGGATTAACAGGAAAAAGCTAAAAATTTCAGAATTGCACCTTGCAATGTGGAGATATTACTGTTTGTGCATTTACAATATTCATTGATTTTTGCCATTGAAAAACATGTTTTTCATATACCAGAAATGTTTGAAGCTACTGACTGAATGAAAGGAGCTGGCATCTCACTCTCTTTGAATCTTCTTTATCATGCTAGGATTAGCAGGAAAAAGCAAAAAATTTCAGAATTGCACCTTGCAATGTGGAGATATTACTGTTTGTGCATTTACAATATTCATTGATTTTTGCCATTGAAAAACATGTATTTCATATACCAGAAATGTTTGAAGCTACTGACTGAATGAAAGGAGCTGGCATCTCACTCTCTTTGAATCTTCTTTATCATGCTAGGATTAGCAGGAAAAAGCAAAAAATTTCAGAATTGCACCTTGCAATGTGGAGATATTACTGTTTGTGCATTTACAATATTCATTGATTTTTGCCATTGAAAAACATGTTTTTCATATACCAGAAATGTTTGAAGCTACTGACTGAATGAAAGGAGCTGGCATCTCACTCTCTTTGAATCTTCTTTATCATGCTAGGATTAGCAGGAAAAAGCAAAAAATTTCAGAATTGCACCTTGCAATGTGGAGATATTACTGTTTGTGCATTTACAATATTCATTGATTTTTGCCATTGAAAAACATCCAGAAATGTTTGAAGCTACTGACTGAATGAAAGGAGCTGGCATCTCACTCTCTTTGAATCTTCTTTATCATGCTAGGATTAGCAGGAAAAAGCAAAAAATTTCAGAATTGCACCTTGCAATGTGGAGATATTACTGTTTGTGCATTTACAATATTCATTGATTTTTGCCTTTGAAAAACATGTTTTTCATATACCAGAAATGTTTGAAGCTACTGACTGAATGAAAGGAGCTGGCATCTCACTCTCTTTGAATCTTCTTTATCATGCTAGGATTAGCAGGAAAAAGCAAAAAATTTCAGAATTGCACCTTGCAATGTGGAGATATTACTGTTTGTGCATTTACAATATTCATTGATTTTTGCCATTGAAAAACATGTTTTTCATATACCAGAAATGTTTGAAGCTACTGACTGAATGAAAGGAGCTGGCATCTCACTCTCTTTGAATCTTCTTTATCATTCTAGGATTAACAGGAAAAAGCAAAAAATTTCAGAATTGCACCTTGCAATGTGGAGATATTACTGTTTGTGCATTTACAATATTCATTGATTTTTGCCATTGAAAAACATGTTTTTCATATACCAGAAATGTTTGAAGCTACTGACTGAATGAAAGGAGCTGGCATCTCACTCTCTTTGAATCTTCTTTATCATGCTAGGATTAACAGGAAAAAGCAAAAAATTTCAGAATTGCACCTTGCAATGTGGAGATATTACTGTTTGTGCATTTACAATATTCATTGATTTTTGCCATTGAAAAACGTCCAGAAATGTTTGAAGCTACTGACTGAATGAAAGGAGCTGGCATCTCACTCTCTTTGAATCTTCTTTATCATGCTAGGATTAGCAGGAAAAAGCAAAAAATTTCTGAATTGCACCTTGCAATGTGGAGATATTACTGTTTGTGCATTTACAATATTCATTGATTTTTGCCATTGAAAAACATGTTTTTCATATACCAGAAATGTTTGAAGCTACTGACTGAATGAAAGGAGCTGGCATCTCACTCTCTTTGAATCTTCTTTATCATGCTAGGATTAGCAGGAAAAAGCAAAAAATTTCAGAATTGCACCTTGCAATGTGGAGATATTACTGTTTGTGCATTTACAATATTCATTGATTTTTGCCATTGAAAAACATGTTTTTCATATACCAGAAATGTTTGAAGCTACTGACTGAATGAAAGGAGCTGGCATCTCACTCTCTTTGAATCTTCTTTATCATGCTAGGATTAACAGGAAAAAGCAAAAAATTTCAGAATTGCACCTTGCAATGTGGAGATATTACTGTTTGTGCATTTACAATATTCATTGATTTTTCCCATTGAAAAACGTCCAGAAATGTTTGAAGCTACTGACTGAATGAAAGGAGCTGGCATCTCACTCTCTTTGAATCTTCTTTATCATGCTAGGATTAGCAGGAAAAAGCAAAAAATTTCAGAATTGCACCTTGCAATGTGGAGATATTACTGTTTGTGCATTTACAATATTCATTGATTTTTGCCATTGAAAAACATGTTTTTCATATACCAGAAATGTTTGAAGCTACTGACTGAATGAAAGGAGCTGGCATCTCACTCTCTTTGAATCTTCTTTATCATGCTAGGATTAGCAGGAAAAAGCAAAAAATTTCAGAATTGCACCTTGCAATGTGGAGATATTACTGTTTGTGCATTTACAATATTCATTGATTTTTGCCATTGAAAAACGTCCAGAAATGTTTGAAGCTACTGACTGAATGAAAGGAGCTGGCATCTCACTCTCTTTGAATCTTCTTTATCATGCTAGGATTAGCAGGAAAAAGCAAAAAATTTCAGAATTGCACCTTGCAATGTGGAGATATTACTGTTTGTGCATTTACAATATTCATTGATTTTTGCCATTGAAAAACATGTTTTTCATATACCAGAAATGTTTGAAGCTACTGACTGAATGAAAGGAGCTGGCATCTCATTCTCTTTGAATCATCTTTATCATGCTAGGATTAGCAGGAAAAAGCAAAAAATTTCAGAATTGCACCTTGCAATGTGGAGATATTACTGTTTGTGCATTTACAATATTCATTGATTTTTGCCATTGAAAAACGTCCAGAAATGTTTGAAGCTACTGACTGAATGAAAGGAGCTGGCATCTCACTCTCTTTGAATCTTCTTTATCATGCTAGGATTAGCAGGAAAAAGCAAAAAATTTCAGAATTGCACCTTGCAATGTGGAGATATTACTGTTTGTGCATTTACAATATTCATTGATTTTTGCCATTGAAAAACGTTTTTCATATACCAGAAATGTTTGAAGCTACTGACTGAATGAAAGGAGCTGGCATCTCACTCTCTTTGAATCTTCTTTATCATGCTAGGATTAACAGGAAAAAGCAAAAAATTTCAGAATTGCACCTTGCAATGTGGAGATATTACTGTTTGTGCATTTACAATATTCATTGATTTTTGCCATTGAAAAACGTCCAGAAATGTTTGAAGCTACTGACTGAATGAAAGGAGCTGGCATCTCACTCTCTTTGAATCTTCTTTATCATGCTAGGATTAACAGGAAAAAGCTAAAAATTTCAGAATTGCACCTTGCAATGTGGAGATATTACTGTTTGTGCATTTACAATATTCATTGATTTTTGCCATTGAAAAACATGTTTTTCATATGCCAGAAATGTTTGAAGCTACTGACTGAATGAAAGGAGCTGGCATCTCACTCTCTTTGAATCTTCTTTATCATGCTAGGATTAGCAGGAAAAAGCAAAAAATTTCAGAATTGCACCTTGCAATGTGGAGATATTACTGTTTGTGCATTTACAATATTCATTGATTTTTGCCATTGAAAAATATGTTTTTCATATACCAGAAATGTTTGAAGCTACTGACTGAATGAAAGGAGCTGGCATCTCACTCTCTTTGAATCTTCTTTATCATGCTAGGATTAGCAGGAAAAAGCAAAAAATTTCAGAATTGCACCTTGCAATGTGGAGATATTACTGTTTGTGCATTTACAATATTCATTGATTTTTGCCATTGAAAAACATGTTTTTCATATACCAGAAATGTTTGAAGCTACTGACTGAATGAAAGGAGCTGGCATCTCACTCTCTTTGAATCTTCTTGATCATGCTAGGATTAACAGGAAAAAGCAAAAAATTTCAGAATTGCACCTTGCAATGTGGAGATATTACTGTTTGTGCATTTACAATATTCATTGATTTTTGCCATTGAAAAACATGTTTTTCATATACCAGAAATGTTTGAAGCTACTGACTGAATGAAAGGAGCTGGCATCTCACTCTCTTTGAATCTTCTTTATCATGCTAGGATTAGCAGGAAAAAGCAAAAAATTTCAGAATTGCACCTTGCAATGTGGAGATATTACTGTTTGTGCATTTACAATATTCATTGATTTTTGCCATTGAAAAACGTCCAGAAATGTTTGAAGCTACTGACTGAATGAAAGGAGCTGGCATCTCACTCTCTTTGAATCTTCTTTATCATGCTAGGATTAGCAGGAAAAAGCAAAAAATTTCAGAATTGCACCTTGCAATGTGGAGATATTACTGTTTGTGCATTTACAATATTCATTGATTTTTGCCATTGAAAAACGTTTTTCATATACCAGAAATGTTTGAAGCTACTGACTGAATGAAAGGAGCTGGCATCTCACTCTCTTTGAATCTTCTTTATCATGCTAGGATTAACAGGAAAAAGCAAAAAATTTCAGAATTGCACCTTGCAATGTGGAGATATTACTGTTTGTGCATTTACAATATTCATTGATTTTTGCCATTGAAAAACGTCCAGAAATGTTTGAAGCTACTGACTGAATGAAAGGAGCTGGCATCTCACTCTCTTTGAATCTTTATCATGCTAGGATTAACAGGAAAAAGCTAAAAATTTCAGAATTGCACCTTGCAATGTGGAGATATTACTGTTTGTGCATTTACAATATTCATTGATTTTTGCCATTGAAAAACATGTTTTTCATATACCAGAAATGTTTGAAGCTACTGACTGAATGAAAGGAGCTGGCATCTCACTCTCTTTGAATCTTCTTTATCATGCTAGGATTAACAGGAAAAAGCAAAAAATTTCAGAATTGCACCTTGCAATGTGGAGATATTACTGTTTGTGCATTTACAATATTCATTGATTTTTGCCATTGAAAAACGTCCAGAAATGTTTGAAGCTACTGACTGAATGAAAGGAGCTGGCATCTCACTCTCTTTGAATCTTCTTTATCATGCTAGGATTAGCAGGAAAAAGCAAAAAATTTCAGAATTGCACCTTGCAATGTGGAGATATTACTGTTTGTGCATTTACAATATTCATTGATTTTTGCCATTGAAAAATATGTTTTTCATATACCAGAAATGTTTGAAGCTACTGACTGAATGAAAGGAGCTGGCATCTCACTCTCTTTGAATCTTCTTTATCATGCTAGGATTAGCAGGAAAAAGCAAAAAATTTCAGAATTGCACCTTGCAATGTGGAGATATTACTGTTTGTGCATTTACAATATTCATTGATTTTTGCCATTGAAAAACATGTTTTTCATATACCAGAAATGTTTGAAGCTACTGACTGAATGAAAGGAGCTGGCATCTCACTCTCTTTGAATCTTCTTTATCATGCTAGGATTAACAGGAAAAAGCAAAAAATTTCAGAATTGCACCTTGCAATGTGGAGATATTACTGTTTGTGCATTTACAATATTCATTGATTTTTGCCATTGAAAAACATGTTTTTCATATACCAGAAATGTTTGAAGCTACTGACTGAATGAAAGGAGCTGGCATCTCACTCTCTTTGAATCTTCTTTATCATGCTAGGATTAGCAGGAAAAAGCAAAAAATTTCAGAATTGCACCTTGCAATGTGGAGATATTACTGTTTGTGCATTTACAATATTCATTGATTTTTGCCATTGAAAAACGTCCAGAAATGTTTGAAGCTACTGACTGAATGAAAGGAGCTGGCATCTCACTCTCTTTGAATCTTCTTTATCATGCTAGGATTAGCAGGAAAAAGCAAAAAATTTCAGAATTGCACCTTGCAATGTGGAGATATTACTGTTTGTGCATTTACAATATTCATTGATTTTTGCCATTGAAAAACGTTTTTCATATACCAGAAATGTTTGAAGCTACTGACTGAATGAAAGGAGCTGGCATCTCACTCTCTTTGAATCTTCTTTATCATGCTAGGATTAACAGGAAAAAGCAAAAAATTTCAGAATTGCACCTTGCAATGTGGAGATATTACTGTTTGTGCATTTACAATATTCATTGATTTTTGCCATTGAAAAACGTCCAGAAATGTTTGAAGCTACTGACTGAATGAAAGGAGCTGGCATCTCACTCTCTTTGAATCTTTATCATGCTAGGATTAACAGGAAAAAGCTAAAAATTTCAGAATTGCACCTTGCAATGTGGAGATATTACTGTTTGTGCATTTACAATATTCATTGATTTTTGCCATTGAAAAACATGTTTTTCATATACCAGAAATGTTTGAAGCTACTGACTGAATGAAAGGAGCTGGCATCTCACTCTCTTTGAATCTTCTTTATCATGCTAGGATTAGCAGGAAAAAGCAAAAAATTTCAGAATTGCACCTTGCAATGTGGAGATATTACTGTTTGTGCATTTACAATATTCATTGATTTTTGCCATTGAAAAACATGTTTTTCATATACCAGAAATGTTTGAAGCTACTGACTGAATGAAAGGAGCTGGCATCTCACTCTCTTTGAATCTTCTTTATCATGCTAGGATTAGCAGGAAAAAGCAAAAAATTTCAGAATTGCACCTTGCAATGTGGAGATATTACTGTTTGTGCATTTACAATATTCATTGATTTTTGCCATTGAAAAACATGTTTTTCATATACCAGAAATGTTTGAAGCTACTGACTGAATGAAAGGAGCTGGCATCTCACTCTCTTTGAATCTTCTTTATCATGCTAGGATTAACAGGAAAAAGCAAAAAATTTCAGAATTGCACCTTGCAATGTGGAGATATTACTGTTTGTGCATTTACAATATTCATTGATTTTTGCCATTGAAAAACATGTTTTTCATATACCAGAAATGTTTGAAGCTACTGACTGAATGAAAGGAGCTGGCATCTCACTCTCTTTGAATCTTCTTTATCATGCTAGGATTAGCAGGAAAAAGCAAAAAATTTCAGAATTGCACCTTGCAATGTGGTGATATTACTGTTTGTGCATTTACAATATTCATTGATTTTTGCCATTGAAAAACATGTTTTTCATATACCAGAAATGTTTGAAGCTACTGACTGAATGAAAGGAGCTGGCATCTCACTCTCTTTGAATCTTCTTTATCATGCTAGGATTAACAGGAAAAAGCAAAAAATTTCAGAATTGCACCTTGCAATGTGGAGATATTACTGTTTGTGCATTTACAATAATCATTGATTTTTGCCATTGAAAAACATGTTTTTCATATACCAGAAATGTTTGAAGCTACTGACTGAATGAAAGGAGCTGGCATCTCACTCTCTTTGAATCTTCTTTATCATGCTAGGATTAACAGGAAAAAGCAAAAAATTTCAGAATTGCACCTTGCAATGTGGAGATATTACTGTTTGTGCATTTACAATATTCATTGATTTTTGCCATTGAAAAACGTCCAGAAATGTTTGAAGCTACTGACTGAATGAAAGGAGCTGGCATCTCACTCTCTTTGAATCTTCTTTATCATGCTAGGATTAGCAGGAAAAAGCAAAAAATTTCTGAATTGCACCTTGCAATGTGGAGATATTACTGTTTGTGCATTTACAATATTCATTGATTTTTGCCATTGAAAAACATGTTTTTCATATACCAGAAATGTTTGAAGCTACTGACTGAATGAAAGGAGCTGGCATCTCACTCTCTTTGAATCTTCTTTATCATGCTAGGATTAGCAGGAAAAAGCAAAAAATTTCAGAATTGCACCTTGCAATGTGGAGATATTACTGTTTGTGCATTTACAATATTCATTGATTTTTGCCATTGAAAAACATGTTTTTCATATACCAGAAATGTTTGAAGCTACTGACTGAATGAAAGGAGCTGGCATCTCACTCTCTTTGAATCTTCTTTATCATGCTAGGATTAACAGGAAAAAGCAAAAAATTTCAGAATTGCACCTTGCAATGTGGAGATATTACTGTTTGTGCATTTACAATATTCATTGATTTTTCCCATTGAAAAACGTCCAGAAATGTTTGAAGCTACTGACTGAATGAAAGGAGCTGGCATCTCACTCTCTTTGAATCTTCTTTATCATGCTAGGATTAGCAGGAAAAAGCAAAAAATTTCAGAATTGCACCTTGCAATGTGGAGATATTACTGTTTGTGCATTTACAATATTCATTGATTTTTGCCATTGAAAAACATGTTTTTCATATACCAGAAATGTTTGAAGCTACTGACTGAATGAAAGGAGCTGGCATCTCACTCTCTTTGAATCTTCTTTATCATGCTAGGATTAGCAGGAAAAAGCAAAAAATTTCAGAATTGCACCTTGCAATGTGGAGATATTACTGTTTGTGCATTTACAATATTCATTGATTTTTTCCATTGAAAAACGTCCAGAAATGTTTGAAGCTACTGACTGAATGAAAGGAGCTGGCATCTCACTCTCTTTGAATCTTCTTTATCATGCTAGGATTAGCAGGAAAAAGCAAAAAATTTCAGAATTGCACCTTGCAATGTGGAGATATTACTGTTTGTGCATTTACAATATTCATTGATTTTTGCCATTGAAAAACATGTTTTTCATATACCAGAAATGTTTGAAGCTACTGACTGAATGAAAGGAGCTGGCATCTCATTCTCTTTGAATCATCTTTATCATGGTAGGATTAGCAGGAAAAAGCAAAAAATTTCAGAATTGCACCTTGCAATGTGGAGATATTACTGTTTGTGCATTTACAATATTCATTGATTTTTGCCATTGAAAAACGTCCAGAAATGTTTGAAGCTACTGACTGAATGAAAGGAGCTGGCATCTCACTCTCTTTGAATCTTCTTTATCATGCTAGGATTAGCAGGAAAAAGCAAAAAATTTCAGAATTGCACCTTGCAATGTGGAGATATTACTGTTTGTGCATTTACAATATTCATTGATTTTTGCCATTGAAAAACGTTTTTCATATACCAGAAATGTTTGAAGCTACTGACTGAATGAAAGGAGCTGGCATCTCACTCTCTTTGAATCTTCTTTATCATGCTAGGATTAACAGGAAAAAGCAAAAAATTTCAGAATTGCACCTTGCAATGTGGAGATATTACTGTTTGTGCATTTACAATATTCATTGATTTTTGCCATTGAAAAACGTCCAGAAATGTTTGAAGCTACTGACTGAATGAAAGGAGCTGGCATCTCACTCTCTTTGAATCTTCTTTATCATGCTAGGATTAACAGGAAAAAGCTAAAAATTTCAGAATTGCACCTTGCAATGTGGAGATATTACTGTTTGTGCATTTACAATATTCATTGATTTTTGCCATTGAAAAACATGTTTTTCATATGCCAGAAATGTTTGAAGCTACTGACTGAATGAAAGGAGCTGGCATCTCACTCTCTTTGAATCTTCTTTATCATGCTAGGATTAGCAGGAAAAAGCAAAAAATTTCAGAATTGCACCTTGCAATGTGGAGATATTACTGTTTGTGCATTTACAATATTCATTGATTTTTGCCATTGAAAAATATGTTTTTCATATACCAGAAATGTTTGAAGCTACTGACTGAATGAAAGGAGCTGGCATCTCACTCTCTTTGAATCTTCTTTATCATGCTAGGATTAGCAGGAAAAAGCAAAAAATTTCAGAATTGCACCTTGCAATGTGGAGATATTACTGTTTGTGCATTTACAATATTCATTGATTTTTGCCATTGAAAAACATGTTTTTCATATACCAGAAATGTTTGAAGCTACTGACTGAATGAAAGGAGCTGGCATCTCACTCTCTTTGAATCTTCTTTATCATGCTAGGATTAACAGGAAAAAGCAAAAAATTTCAGAATTGCACCTTGCAATGTGGAGATATTACTGTTTGTGCATTTACAATATTCATTGATTTTTGCCATTGAAAAACATGTTTTTCATATACCAGAAATGTTTGAAGCTACTGACTGAATGAAAGGAGCTGGCATCTCACTCTCTTTGAATCTTCTTTATCATGCTAGGATTAGCAGGAAAAAGCAAAAAATTTCAGAATTGCACCTTGCAATGTGGAGATATTACTGTTTGTGCATTTACAATATTCATTGATTTTTGCCATTGAAAAACGTCCAGAAATGTTTGAAGCTACTGACTGAATGAAAGGAGCTGGCATCTCACTCTCTTTGAATCTTCTTTATCATGCTAGGATTAGCAGGAAAAAGCAAAAAATTTCAGAATTGCACCTTGCAATGTGGAGATATTACTGTTTGTGCATTTACAATATTCATTGATTTTTGCCATTGAAAAACGTTTTTCATATACCAGAAATGTTTGAAGCTACTGACTGAATGAAAGGAGCTGGCATCTCACTCTCTTTGAATCTTCTTTATCATGCTAGGATTAACAGGAAAAAGCAAAAAATTTCAGAATTGCACCTTGCAATGTGGAGATATTACTGTTTGTGCATTTACAATATTCATTGATTTTTGCCATTGAAAAACGTTCATCCAGAAATGTTTGAAGCTACTGACTGAATGAAAGGAGCTGGCATCTCACTCTCTTTGAATCTTTATCATGCTAGGATTAACAGGAAAAAGCTAAAAATTTCAGAATTGCACCTTGCAATGTGGAGATATTACTGTTTGTGCATTTACAATATTCATTGATTTTTGCCATTGAAAAACATGTTTTTCATATACCAGAAATGTTTGAAGCTACTGACTGAATGAAAGGAGCTGGCATCTCACTCTCTTTGAATCTTCTTTATCATGCTAGGATTAACAGGAAAAAGCAAAAAATTTCAGAATTGCACCTTGCAATGTGGAGATATTACTGTTTGTGCATTTACAATATTCATTGATTTTTGCCATTGAAAAACGTCCAGAAATGTTTGAAGCTACTGACTGAATGAAAGGAGCTGGCATCTCACTCTCTTTGAATCTTCTTTATCATGCTAGGATTAACAGGAAAAAGCTAAAAATTTCAGAATTGCACCTTGCAATGTGGAGATATTACTGTTTGTGCATTTACAATATTCATTGATTTTTGCCATTGAAAAACATGTTTTTCATATGCCAGAAATGTTTGAAGCTACTGACTGAATGAAAGGAGCTGGCATCTCACTCTCTTTGAATCTTCTTTATCATGCTAGGATTAGCAGGAAAAAGCAAAAAATTTCAGAATTGCACCTTGCAATGTGGAGATATTACTGTTTGTGCATTTACAATATTCATTGATTTTTGCCATTGAAAAATATGTTTTTCATATACCAGAAATGTTTGAAGCTACTGACTGAATGAAAGGAGCTGGCATCTCACTCTCTTTGAATCTTCTTTATCATGCTAGGATTAGCAGGAAAAAGCAAAAAATTTCAGAATTGCACCTTGCAATGTGGAGATATTACTGTTTGTGCATTTACAATATTCATTGATTTTTGCCATTGAAAAACATGTTTTCATATACCAGAAATGTTTGAAGCTACTGACTGAATGAAAGGAGCTGGCATCTCACTCTCTTTGAATCTTCTTTATCATGCTAGGATTAACAGGAAAAAGCAAAAAATTTCAGAATTGCACCTTGCAATGTGGAGATATTACTGTTTGTGCATTTACAATATTCATTGATTTTTGCCATTGAAAAACATGTTTTTCATATACCAGAAATGTTTGAAGCTACTGACTGAATGAAAGGAGCTGGCATCTCACTCTCTTTGAATCTTCTTTATCATGCTAGGATTAGCAGGAAAAAGCAAAAAATTTCAGAATTGCACCTTGCAATGTGGAGATATTACTGTTTGTGCATTTACAATATTCATTGATTTTTGCCATTGAAAAACGTCCAGAAATGTTTGAAGCTACTGACTGAATGAAAGGAGCTGGCATCTCACTCTCTTTGAATCTTCTTTATCATGCTAGGATTAGCAGGAAAAAGCAAAAAATTTCAGAATTGCACCTTGCAATGTGGAGATATTACTGTTTGTGCATTTACAATATTCATTGATTTTTGCCATTGAAAAACGTTTTTCATATACCAGAAATGTTTGAAGCTACTGACTGAATGAAAGGAGCTGGCATCTCACTCTCTTTGAATCTTCTTTATCATGCTAGGATTAACAGGAAAAAGCAAAAAATTTCAGAATTGCACCTTGCAATGTGGAGATATTACTGTTTGTGCATTTACAATATTCATTGATTTTTGCCATCGAAAAACGTCCAGAAATGTTTGAAGCTACTGACTGAATGAAAGGAGCTGGCATCTCACTCTCTTTGAATCTTTATCATGCTAGGATTAACAGGAAAAAGCTAAAAATTTCAGAATTGCACCTTGCAATGTGGAGATATTACTGTTTGTGCATTTACAATATTCATTGATTTTTGCCATTGAAAAACATGTTTTTCATATACCAGAAATGTTTGAAGCTACTGACTGAATGAAAGGAGCTGGCATCTCACTCTCTTTGAATCTTCTTTATCATGCTAGGATTAGCAGGAAAAAGCAAAAAATTTCAGAATTGCACCTTGCAATGTGGAGATATTACTGTTTGTGCATTTACAATATTCATTGATTTTTGCCATTGAAAAACATGTTTTTCATATACCAGAAATGTTTGAAGCTACTGACTGAATGAAAGGAGCTGGCATCTCACTCTCTTTGAATCTTCTTTATCATGCTAGGATTAGCAGGAAAAAGCAAAAAATTTCAGAATTGCACCTTGCAATGTGGAGATATTACTGTTTGTGCATTTACAATATTCATTGATTTTTGCCATTGAAAAACATGTTTTTCATATACCAGAAATGTTTGAAGCTACTGACTGAATGAAAGGAGCTGGCATCTCACTCTCTTTGAATCTTCTTTATCATGCTAGGATTAACAGGAAAAAGCAAAAAATTTCAGAATTGCACCTTGCAATGTGGAGATATTACTGTTTGTGCATTTACAATATTCATTGATTTTTGCCATTGAAAAACATGTTTTTCATATACCAGAAATGTTTGAAGCTACTGACTGAATGAAAGGAGCTGGCATCTCACTCTCTTTGAATCTTCTTTATCATGCTAGGATTAGCAGGAAAAAGCAAAAAATTTCAGAATTGCACCTTGCAATGTGGTGATATTACTGTTTGTGCATTTACAATATTCATTGATTTTTGCCATTGAAAAACATGTTTTTCATATACCAGAAATGTTTGAAGCTACTGACTGAATGAAAGGAGCTGGCATCTCACTCTCTTTGAATCTTCTTTATCATGCTAGGATTAACAGGAAAAAGCAAAAATTTCAGAATTGCACCTTGCAATGTGGAGATATTACTGTTTGTGCATTTACAATAATCATTGATTTTTGCCATTGAAAAACATGTTTTTCATATACCAGAAATGTTTGAAGCTACTGACTGAATGAAAGGAGCTGGCATCTCACTCTCTTTGAATCTTCTTTATCATGCTAGGATTAGCAGGAAAAAGCAAAAAATTTCAGAATTGCACCTTGCAATGTGGAGATATTACTGTTTGTGCATTTACAATATTCATTGATTTTTGCCATTGAAAAACGTCCAGAAATGTTTGAAGCTACTGACTGAATGAAAGGAGCTGGCATCTCACTCTCTTTGAATCTTCTTTATCATGCTAGGATTAGCAGGAAAAAGCAAAAAATTTCAGAATTGCACCTTGCAATGTGGAGATATTACTGTTTGTGCATTTACAATATTCATTGATTTTTGCCATTGAAAAACGTTTTTCATATACCAGAAATGTTTGAAGCTACTGACTGAATGAAAGGAGCTGGCATCTCACTCTCTTTGAATCTTCTTTATCATGCTAGGATTAGCAGGAAAAAGCAAAAAATTTCAGAATTGCACCTTGCAATGTGGAGATATTACTGTTTGTGCATTTACAATATTCATTGATTTTTGCCATTGAAAAACATGTTTTTCATATACCAGAAATGTTTGAAGCTACTGACTGAATGAAAGGAGCTGGCATCTCACTCTCTTTGAATCTTCTTTATCATGCTAGGATTAGCAGGAAAAAGCAAAAAATTTCAGAATTGCACCTTGCAATGTGGTGATATTACTGTTTGTGCATTTACAATATTCATTGATTTTTGCCATTGAAAAACATGTTTTTCATATACCAGAAATGTTTGAAGCTACTGACTGAATGAAAGGAGCTGGCATCTCACTCTCTTTGAATCTTCTTTATCATGCTAGGATTAACAGGAAAAAGCAAAAAATTTCAGAATTGCACCTTGCAATGTGGAGATATTACTGTTTGTGCATTTACAATAATCATTGATTTTTGCCATTGAAAAACATGTTTTTCATATACCAGAAATGTTTGAAGCTACTGACTGAATGAAAGGAGCTGGCATCTCACTCTCTTTGAATCTTCTTTATCATGCTAGGATTAGCAGGAAAAAGCAAAAAATTTCAGAATTGCACCTTGCAATGTGGAGATATTACTGTTTGTGCATTTACAATATTCATTGATTTTTGCCATTGAAAAACGTCCCAGAAATGTTTGAAGCTACTGACTGAATGAAAGGAGCTGGCATCTCACTCTCTTTGAATCTTCTTTATCATGCTAGGATTAGCAGGAAAAAGCAAAAAATTTCAGAATTGCACCTTGCAATGTGGAGATATTACTGTTTGTGCATTTACAATATTCATTGATTTTTGCCATTGAAAAACGTTTTTCATATACCAGAAATGTTTGAAGCTACTGACTGAATGAAAGGAGCTGGCATCTCACTCTCTTTGAATCTTCTTTATCATGCTAGGATTAACAGGAAAAAGCAAAAAATTTCAGAATTGCACCTTGCAATGTGGAGATATTACTGTTTGTGCATTTACAATATTCATTGATTTTTGCCATTGAAAAACGTCCAGAAATGTTTGAAGCTACTGACTGAATGAAAGGAGCTGGCATCTCACTCTCTTTGAATCTTTATCATGCTAGGATTAACAGGAAAAAGCAAAAAATTTCAGAATTGCACCTTGCAATGTGGAGATATTACTGTTTGTGCATTTACAATATTCATTGATTTTTGCCATTGAAAAACATGTTTTTCATATACCAGAAATGTTTGAAGCTACTGACTGAATGAAAGGAGCTGGCATCTCACTCTCTTTGAATCTTCTTTATCATGCTAGGATTAGCAGGAAAAAGCAAAAAATTTCAGAATTGCACCTTGCAATGTGGAGATATTACTGTTTGTGCATTTACAATATTCATTGATTTTTGCCATTGAAAAACATGTTTTTCATATACCAGAAATGTTTGAAGCTACTGACTGAATGAAAGGAGCTGGCATCTCACTCTCTTTGAATCTTCTTTATCATGCTAGGATTAACAGGAAAAAGCAAAAAATTTCAGAATTGCACCTTGCAATGTGGAGATATTACTGTTTGTGCATTTACAATATTCATTGATTTTTGCCATTGAAAAACGTTTTAATCCAGAAATGTTTGAAGCTACTGACTGAATGAAAGGAGCTGGCATCTCACTCTCTTTGAATCTTCTTTATCATGCTAGGATTAGCAGGAAAAAGCAAAAAATTTCAGAATTGCACCTTGCAATGTGGAGATATTACTGTTTGTGCATTTACAATATTCATTGATTTTTGCCATTGAAAAACATGTTTTTCATATACCAGAAATGTTTGAAGCTACTGACTGAATGAAAGGAGCTGGCATCTCACTCTCTTTGAATCTTCTTTATCATGCTAGGATTAACAGGAAAAAGCAAAAAATTTCAGAATTGCACCTTGCAATGTGGAGATATTACTGTTTGTGCATTTACAATAATCATTGATTTTTGCCATTGAAAAACATGTTTTTCATATACCAGAAATGTTTGAAGCTACTGACTGAATGAAAGGAGCTGGCATCTCACTCTCTTTGAATCTTCTTTATCATGCTAGGATTAACAGGAAAAAGCAAAAAATTTCAGAATTGCACCTTGCAATGTGGAGATATTACTGTTTGTGCATTTACAATATTCATTGATTTTTGCCATTGAAAAACGTTTTTCATACCAGAAATGTTTGAAGCTACTGACTGAATGAAAGGAGCTGGCATCTCACTCTCTTTGAATCTTCTTTATCATGCTAGGATTAGCAGGAAAAAGCAAAAAATTTCTGAATTGCACCTTGCAATGTGGAGATATTACTGTTTGTGCATTTACAATATTCATTGATTTTTGCCATTGAAAAACATGTTTTTCATATACCAGAAATGTTTGAAGCTACTGACTGAATGAAAGGAGCTGGCATCTCACTCTCTTTGAATCTTCTTTATCATGCTAGGATTAGCAGGAAAAAGCAAAAAATTTCAGAATTGCACCTTGCAATGTGGAGATATTACTGTTTGTGCATTTACAATATTCATTGATTTTTGCCATTGAAAAACATGTTTTTCATATACCAGAAATGTTTGAAGCTACTGACTGAATGAAAGGAGCTGGCATCTCACTCTCTTTGAATCTTCTTTATCATGCTAGGATTAGCAGGAAAAAGCAAAAAATTTCAGAATTGCACCTTGCAATGTGGAGATATTACTGTTTGTGCATTTACAATATTCATTGATTTTTGCCATTGAAAAACATGTTTTTCATATACCAGAAATGTTTGAAGCTACTGACTGAATGAAAGGAGCTGGCATCTCACTCTCTTTGAATCTTCTTTATCATGCTAGGATTAACAGGAAAAAGCAAAAAATTTCAGAATTGCACCTTGCAATGTGGAGATATTACTGTTTGTGCATTTACAATATTCATTGATTTTTGCCATTGAAAAACGTCCAGAAATGTTTGAAGCTACTGACTGAATGAAAGGAGCTGGCATCTCACTCTCTTTGAATCTTCTTTATCATGCTAGGATTAGCAGGAAAAAGCAAAAAATTTCAGAATTGCACCTTGCAATGTGGAGATATTACTGTTTGTGCATTTACAATATTCATTGATTTTTGCCAGTGAAAAACATGTTTTTCATA
>NW_027365245.1:0-128202 GCF_046119375.1 Phyllobates terribilis
CCCCCATTCCACCCCTCACAGGCCGTCCCATAAGAGAGATCCCCTGGTCCACCCCTCACAGGCCGCCCCATAACAACATCCCCCATTCCACCCCTCACAGGCCGTCCCATAACAGCATCCCCCGGTCCACCCCTCACAGGCCGCCCATAACAACATTCCCCGGTCCACCCCTCACAGGCCGCCCCATAACAACATTCCCCGGTCCACCCCTCACAGGCCTCCCCATAACAACATCCTCCCGGTCCACCCCTCACAGGCCGCCCCATAACAACATCCCCCGGTCCACCCCTCACAGGCCGCCCCATAACAACATCCTCCGGTCCACCTCTCACAGGCCTCCCCATAACAACACCCCCGGTCCACCCCTCACAGGCCGCCCCATAACAACACCCCCGGTCCACCCCTCACAGGCCTTCCCATAACAACATCCCCCGGTCCTGCACTCACAGGTCCTCCCCTCATTTATTCCATGGCGCTTCACATGTGATAGGGATATACATAGCACAAACAAGTACAATAATCTTGAACACAATGTGACAGTGACTGGTCCAGGAGGAGCGAGGACCCTGCCCGCGAGGGCTCACAGTCTACAAGGGATGGGTGAGGATACAGTAGGTGAGGGTAGAGCTAGTCGTGCAGCGGTATGGTGGAGCGAGGACCCTGCGCGCGAGGGCTCACAGTCTACAGGGGATGGGTGAGGATACAGTAGGTGAGGGTAGAGCTGGTCGTGCAGCGGTATGGTGGAGCGAGGACCCTGCCCGCGAGGGCTCACAGTCTACAAGGGATGGGTGAGGATACAGTAGGTGAGGGTAGAGCTGGTCATGCAGCTGTATGGTGGAGAGAGGACCCTGCCCACGAGGGCTCACACTCTACAGGGGATGGGTGAGGATACAGTAGGTGAGGGTAGAGCTGGTTGTGCAGCGGTATGGTGGAGAGAGGACCCTGCCCACGAGGGCTCACAGTCTGCAAGGGATGGGTGAGGATACAGTAGGTGAGGGTAGAGCTGGTCGTGCAGCGGTATGGTGGAGCGAGGACCCTGCCCGCGAGGGCTCACAGTCTACAGGGGATGGGTGAGGATACAGTAGGTGAGGGTAGAGCTGGTCGTGCAGCGGTATGGTGGAGCGAGGACCCTGCCTGCAAGGGCTCACAGTCTACAAGGGATGGGTGAGGATACAGTAGGTGAGGGTAGAGCTGGTCGTGCAGCGGTATGGTGGAGCGAGGACCCTGCCCGCGAGGACTCACAATCTACAGGGGATGGGTGAGGATACAGTAGGTGAGGGTAGAGCTGGTCATGCAGAGGTATGGTGAAGAGAGGACCCTGCCCGCGAGGGCTCACAGTCTACAGGGGATGGGTGAGGATACAGTAGGTGAGGGTAGAGCTGGTCGTGCAGCAGTATGGTGGAGCGAGGACCCTGCCCGCGAGGGCTCACAGTCTACAAGGGATGGGTGAGGATACAGTAGGTGAGGGTAGAGCTGATCGTGCAGCGGTATGGTGGAGCGAGGACCCTGCCCGCGAGGGCTCACAGTCTACAGGGGATGGGTGAGGATACAGTAGGTGAGGGTAGAGCTGGTCGTGCAGCGGTATGGTGGAGCGAGGACCCTGCCTGCGAGGGCTCACAGTCTACAAGGGATGGGTGAGGATACAGTAGGTGAGGGTAGAGCTGGTCGTGCAGCAGTATGGTGGAGCGAGGACCCTGCCCGCGAGGGCTCACAATCTACAGGGGATGGGTGAGGATACAGTAGGTGAGGGTAGAGCTGGTCGTGCAGCAGTATGGTGGAGCGAGGACCCTGCCCGCGAGGGCTCACAGTCTACAGGGGATGGGTGAGGATACAGTAGGTGGGGGTAGAGCTGGTCGTACAGCGATGTGGTGGAGCGAGGACCCTGCCCGCGAGGGCTCACAGTCTACAGGGGATGGGTGAGGATACAGTAGGTGAGGGTAGAGCTGGTCGTACAGCGATATGGTGGAGCGAGGACCCTGCCCGCGAGGGCTCACAGTCTACAGGGGATGGGTGAGGATACAGTAGGTGAGGGTAGAGCTGGTCGTGCAGCGGTATGGTGGAGAGAGGACCCTGCCCGCGAGGGCTCACAATCTACAGGGGATGGGTGAGGATACAGTAGGTGAGGGTAGAGCTGGTCGTGCAGCGGTATGGTGGAGAGAGGACCCTGCCTTCGAGGGCTCACAATCTACAGGGGATGGGTGAGGATACAGTTGGTGAGGGTAGAGCTGGTCGTGCAGCGGTATGGTGGAGCGAGGACCCTGCCCGCGAGGGCTCACAGTCTACAGGGGATGGGTGAGGATACAGTAGGTGAGGGTAGAGCTGGTCGTGCAGCGGTATGGTGGAGCGAGGACCCTGCCCGCGAGGGCTCACAATCTACAAGGGATGGGTGAGGATACAGTAGGTGAGGGTAGAGCTGGTCGTGCAGCGGTATGGTGGAGCGAGGACCCTGCCCGCGAGGGCTCACAATCTACAGGGGATGGGTGAGGATACAGTAGGTGAGGGTAGAGCTGATCGTGCAGCGGTATGGTGGAGCGAGGACCCTGCCCGCGAGGACTCACAATCTACAGGGGATGGGTGAGGATACAGTAGGTGAGGGTAGAGCTGGTCGTGCAGCGGTATGGTGGAGCGAGGACCCTGCCCGCGAGGGCTCACAATCTACAGGGGATGGGTGAGGATACAGTAGGTGAGGGTAGAGCTGGTCGTGCAGCGGTATGGTGGAGCGAGGACCCTGCCCGCGAGGACTCACAATCTACAGGGGATGGGTGAGGATACAGTAGGTGAGGGTAGAGCTGGTCGTGCAGCGGTATGGTGGAGCGAGGACCCTGCCCGCGAGGACTCACAATCTACAGGGGATGGGTGAGGATACAGTAGGTGAGGGTAGAGCTGGTCATGCAGAGGTATGGTGAAGAGAGGACCCTGCCCGCGAGGGCTCACAGTCTACAGGGGATGGGTGAGGATACAGTAGGTGAGGGTAGAGCTGGTCGTGCAGCAGTATGGTGGAGCGAGGACCCTGCCCGCGAGGGCTCACAGTCTACAAGGGATGGGTGAGGATACAGTAGGTGAGGGTAGAGCTGATCGTGCAGCGGTATGGTGGAGCGAGGACCCTGCCCGCGAGGGCTCACAGTCTACAGGGGATGGGTGAGGATACAGTAGGTGAGGGTAGAGCTGGTCGTGCAGCGGTATGGTGGAGCGAGGACCCTGCCTGCGAGGGCTCACAGTCTACAAGGGATGGGTGAGGATACAGTAGGTGAGGGTAGAGCTGGTCGTGCAGCAGTATGGTGGAGCGAGGACCCTGCCCGCGAGGGCTCACAATCTACAGGGGATGGGTGAGGATACAGTAGGTGAGGGTAGAGCTGGTCGTGCAGCAGTATGGTGGAGCGAGGACCCTGCCCGCGAGGGCTCACAGTCTACAGGGGATGGGTGAGGATACAGTAGGTGGGGGTAGAGCTGGTCGTACAGCGATGTGGTGGAGCGAGGACCCTGCCCGCGAGGGCTCACAGTCTACAGGGGATTGGTGAGGATACAGTAGGTGAGGGTAGAGCTGGTCGTACAGCGATATGGTGGAGCGAGGACCCTGCCCGCGAGGGCTCACAGTCTACAGGGGATGGGTGAGGATACAGTAGGTGAGGGTAGAGCTGGTCGTGCAGCGGTATGGTGGAGAGAGGACCCTGCCCGCGAGGGCTCACAATCTACAGGGGATGGGTGAGGATACAGTAGGTGAGGGTAGAGCTGGTCGTGCAGCGGTATGGTGGAGAGAGGACCCTGCCTTCGAGGGCTCACAATCTACAGGGGATGGGTGAGGATACAGTTGGTGAGGGTAGAGCTGGTCGTGCAGCGGTATGGTGGAGCGAGGACCCTGCCCGCGAGGGCTCACAGTCTACAGGGGATGGGTGAGGATACAGTAGGTGAGGGTAGAGCTGGTCGTGCAGCGGTATGGTGGAGCGAGGACCCTGCCCGCGAGGGCTCACAATCTACAAGGGATGGGTGAGGATACAGTAGGTGAGGGTAGAGCTGGTCGTGCAGCGGTATGGAGGAGCGAGGACCCTGCCCGCGAGGGCTCACAGTCTACAAGGGATGGGTGAGGATACAGTAGGTGAGGGTAGAGCTGGTCGTGCAGTGGTATGGTGGAGCGAGGACCCTGCCCGCGAGGGCTCACAGTCTACAAGGGATGGGTGAGGATACAGTAGATGAGGGTAGAGCTGGTCGTGCAGCGGTATGGTGGAGCGAGGACCCTGCCCGCGAGGGCTCACAATCTACAGGGGATGGGTGAGGATACAGTAGGTGAGGGTAGAGCTGGTCGTGCAGTGGTATGGTGGAGCGAGGACCCTGCCCGCGAGGGCTCACAGTCTACAAGGGAAGGGTGAGGATACAGTAGATGAGGGTAGAGCTGGTCGTGCAGCGGTATGGTGGAGCAAGGACCCAGCCCGCGAGGGCTCACAATCTACAAGGGATGGGTGAGGATACAGTAGGTGAGGGTAGGGCTGGTCGTGCAGCGGTATGGTGGAGCGAGGACCCTGCCCGCAAGGGCTCACAGTCTACAAGGGATGGGTGAGGATACAGTAGGTGAGGGTAGAGCTGGTCGTGCAGCGGTATGGTGGAGTGAGGACCCTGCCCGCGAGGGCTGACAGTCTACAAGGGATGGGTGAGGATACAGTAGGTGAGGGTAGAGCTGGTCATGCAGCTGTATGGTGGAGCGAGGACCCTGCCCGCGAGGGCTCACAGTCTACAAGGGATGGGTGAGGATACAGTAGGTGAGGGCAGAGCTGGTCGTGCAGCGGTATGGTGGAGCGAGGACCCTGCCCACGAGGGCTCACAGTCTACAAGGGATGGGTGAGGATACAGTAGGTGAGGGCAGAGCTGGTCGTGCAGCGGTATGGTGGAGCGAGGACCCTGCCCGCGAGGGCTCACAATCTACAGGGGATGGGTGAGGATACAGTAGGTGAGGGTAGAGTTGGTCGTGCAGCGGTATGGTGGAGAGAGGACCCTGCCCGCGAGGGCTCACAATCTACAGGGGATGGGTGAGGATACAGTAGGTGAGCGTAGAGCTGGTCGTGCAGCGGTATGGTGGAGCGAGGACCCTGCCCGCGAGGGCTCACAGTCTACAGGGGATGGGTGAGGATACAGTAGGTGAGTGTGGAGCTGGTCGTACAGCGGTATGGTGGAGAGAGGACCCTTTCCGCGAGGGCTCACAATCTACAGGGGATGGGTGAGGATACAGTACGTGAGGGTGGAGCTGGTCGTGCAGCGTTATGGTGGAGAGAGGACCCTGCCCGCGAGGGCTCACAATCTACAGGGGATGGGTGAGGATACAGTAGGTGAGGGTAGAGCTGGTCGTGCAGCGGTATGGTGGAGCGAGGACCCTGCCCGCGAGGGCTCACAGTCTACAGGGGATGGGTGAGGATATAGTAGGTGAGGGTAGAGCTGGTCGTGCAGCGGTATGGTGGAGCGAGGACCCTGCCCACGAGGGCTCATAATCTACAGGGGATGGGTGATGATACAGTAGGTGAGGGTAGAGCTGGTCGTGCAGCGGTATGGTGGAGAGAGGACCCTGCCCGCGAGGGCTCACAGTCTACAGGGGATGGGTGAGGGTAGAGCTGGTCATGCAGCGGTATGGTGGAGTGAGGACCCTGCCCGCGAGGGCTCACAGTCTACAGGGGATGGGTGATGATACAGTAGGTGAGGGTAGAGCTGGTCGTGCAGCGGTATGGTGGAGCGAGGACCCAGCCCGCGAGGGCTCACAATCTACAAGGGATGGGTGAGGATACAGTAGGTGGGGATAGAACTGGTCGTGCAGCGGTATGGTGGAGCGAGCACCCTGCCCGCGAGGGCTCACAGTCTACAGGGGATGGGTGAGGATACAGTAGGTGGGGGTAGAGCTGGTCGTGCAGCGGTATGGTGGAGCGAGGACCCTGCCCGCGAGGGCTCACAGTCTACAGGGGATGGGTGAGGATACAGTAAGTGAGGGTAGAGCTGGTCGTGCAGCGGTATGGTGGAGCGAGGACCCTGCCCGCGAGGGCTCACAGTCTACAGGGGATGGGTGAGGATACAGTAGGTGGGGGTAGAGCTGGTCGTGCAGCGGTATGGTGGAGCGAGGACCTTGCCCGCGAGGGCTCACAGTCTACAGGGGATGGGTGAGGATACAGTAGGTGAGGGTAGAGCTGGTCGTGCAGCGGTATGGTGGAGCGAGGACCCTGCCCGCGAGGGCTCACAGTCTACAGGGGATGGGTGAGGATACAGTAGGTGGGGGTAGAGCTGGTCGTGCAGCGGTATGGTGGAGCGAGGACCCTGCCCGCGAGGTCTCACAGTCTACAGGGGATGGGTGAGGATACAGTAGGTGAGGGCAGAGCTGGTCGTGCAGCGGTATGATGGAGCGAGGACCCTGCCCGCGAGGGCTCACAGTCTACAGGGGATGGGTGAGGATACAGTAGGTGGGGGTAGAGCTGGTCGTGCAGCGGTATGGTGGAGCGAGGACCCTGCCCGCGAGGGCTCACAGTCTACAGGGGATGGGTGAGGATACAGTAGGTGAGGGCAGAGCTGGTCGTGCAGCGGTATGGTGGAGAGAGGACCCTGCCCGCGAGGGCTCACAATCTACAAGGGATGGGTGAGGTTACAGTAGGTGAGGATAGAGCTGGTTGTGCAGCGGTATGGTGGAGCGAGGACCCTGCCCGCGAGGGCTCACAGTCTACAGGGGATGGGTGAGGATACAGTAGGTGAGGGCAGAGCTTTTCGTGTAGCGGTATGGTGGAGCGAGGACCCAGCCCGCGAGGGCTCACAATCTACAAGGGATGGGTGAGGATACAGTAGGTGAGGATAGAGCTGGTTGTGCAGCGGTATGGTGGAGCGAGGACCCTGCCCGCGAGGGCTCACAGTCTACAGGGGATGGGTGAGGATACAGTAGGTGAGGGTAGAGCTGGTCGTGCAGCGGTATGGTGGAGCGAGGACCCTGCCCGCGAGGGCTCACAGTCTACAGGGGATGGGTGAGGATACAGTAGGTGAGGGTAGAGCTGGTCGTGCAGCGGTATGGTGGAGCGAGGACCCTGCCCGCGAGGGCTCACAGTCTACAGGGGATGGGTGAGGATACAGTAGGTGAGGGCAGAGCTGGTCGTGTAGCGGTATGGTGGAGCGAGGACCCTGCCCGCGAGGGCTCACAGTCTACAAGGGATGGGTGAGGATACAGTAGGTGAGGGCAGAGCTGGTCGTGTAGCGGTATGGTGGAGCGAGGACCCAGCCCGCGAGGGCTCACAATCTACAAGGGATGGGTGAGGATACAGTAGGTGAGGGTAGAGCTGGTCGTGCAGCGGTATGGTGGAGCGAGGACCCTGCCCGCGAGGGCTCACAGTCTACAGGGGATGGGTGAGGATACAGTAGGTGAGGGCAGAGCTGGTCGTGTAGCGGTATGGTGGAGCGAGGACCCTGCCCGCGAGGGCTCACAGTCTACAAGGGATGGGTGAGGATACAGTAGGTGAGGGCAGAGCTGGTCGTGTAGCGGTATGGTGGAGCGAGGACCCTGCCTGCGAGGGCTCAGTCTACAAGGGATGGGTGAGGATACAGTAGGTGAGGGCAGAGCTGGTCGTGTAGCGGTATGGTGGAGCGAGGACCCAGCCCGCGAGGGCTCAGTCTACAAGGGATGGGTGAGGATACAGCTGGTTGTGCAGCGGTATGGTGGAGCGAGGACCCCGCCCGCGAGGGCTCACAGTCTACAGGGGTTGGGTTAGGATACAGTAGGTGAGGGTAGAGCTGGTCGTGCAGCGGTATGGTGGAGCGAGGACCCTGCCCGCGAGGGCTCACAGTCTACAGGGGATGGGTGAGGATACAGTAGGTGAGGGCAGAGCTGGTCGTGTAGCGGTATGGTGGAGCGAGGACCCAGCCCGCGAGGGCTCACAATCTACAAGGGATGGGTGAGATACAGTAGGTGAGGGTAGAGCTGGTCGTGCAGCGGTATGGTTCAGCGAGGACCCTGCCCGCGAGGGCTCACAGTCTACAGGGGATGGGTGAGGATACAGTAGGTGGGGGTAGAGCTGGTCGTGCAGCGGTATGGTGGAGCGAGGACCCTGCCCGCGAGGGCTCACAGTCTACAGGGGATGGGTGAGGATACAGTAGATGAGGGCAGAGCTGGTCGTGCAGCGGTATGGTGGAGAGAGGACCCTGCCCGCGAGGGCTCACAATCTACGAGGGATGGGTGAGGATACAGTAGGTGAGGGTAGAGCTGGTCGTGCAGCGGTATGGTGGAGCGAGGACCTTGCCCTTTAGGGCTCACAGTCTACAAGGGATGGGTGAGGATACAGTAGGTGAGGGTAGAGCTGATCGTACAGCGGTATGGTGGAGCGAGGACCCTGCCCGCGAGGGCTCACAGTCTACAAGGAATGGGTGAGGATACAGTAGGTGAGGGTAGAGCTGGTCGTGCAGCGGTATGGTGGAGCGAGGACCCTGCCCGCGAGGGCTCACAGTCTACAAGGGATGGGTGAGGATACAGTAGGTGAGGGTAGAGCTGGTCGTACAGCGGTATGGTGGAGCGAGGACCCTGCCCGCGAGGGCTCACAGTCTACAGGGGATGGGTGTGGATACAGTAGGTGAGGGTAGAGCTGGTCGTACAGCGGTATGGTGGAGCGAGGACCCTGCCTGCGAGGGCTCACAATCTACAAGGGATGGGTGAGGATACAATAGGTGAGGGTAGAGCTGGTCGTGCAGTGGTATGGTGGAGCGAGGACCCTGCCCACGAGGGCTCACAGTCTACAGGGGATGGGTGAGGATACAGTAGGTGAGGATAGAGCTGGTCGTGCAGCGGTATGGTGGAGCGAGGACCCTGCCCGCGAGGGCTCACAGTCTACAAGGGATGGGTGAGGATACCTGTACGTGAGGGTAGAGCTGGTCGTGCAGCGGTATGGTGGAGCGAGGACCCTGCCCGCGAGGGCTGACAGTCTACAAGGGATGGGTGAGGATACCTGTACGTGAGGGTAGAGCTGGTCGTGCAGCGGTATGGTGGAGCGAGGACCCTGCCCGCGAGGGCTGACAGTCTACAAGGGATGGGTGAGGATACCTGTACGTGAGGGTAGAGCTGGTCGCGCAGCGGTATGGTGGAGCGAGGACCCTGCCCGCGAGGGCTCACAGTCTACAGGGGATGGGTGAGGATACAGTAGGTGAGGGTAGAGCTGGTCGTGCAGCGGTATGGTGGAGCGAGGACCCTGCCCGCGAGGGCTCAGTCTACAAGGGATGGGTGAGGATACAGTAGGTGAGGGTAGAGCTGGTCGTGCAGCGGTATGGTGGAGCGAGGACCCTGCCCACGAGGGCTCACAGTCTACAAGGGATGGGTGAAGATACAGTAGGTGAGGGCAGAGCTGGTCGTGCAGCGGTATGGTGGAGCGAGGACCCTGCCTGCGAGGGCTCACAGTCTACAAGGGATGGGTGAGGATACAGTAGGTGAGGGCAGAGCTGGTCGTACAGCGGTATGGTGGAGCGAGGACCCTGCCTGCGAGGGCTCACAGTCTACAAGTGATGGGTGAGGATACAGTAGGTGAGGGCAGAGCTGGTCATGCAGCGGTATGGTGGAGCGAGGACCTTGCCCGCGAGGGCTCACAGTCTACAGGGGATGGGTGAGGATACAGTAGGTGGGGGTAGAGCTCGTCGTGCAGCGGTATGGTGGAGCGAGGACCTTGCCCGCGAGGGCTCACAGTCTACAGGGGATGGGTGAGGATACAGTAGGTGAGGGTAGAGCTGGTCGTGCAGCGGTATGGTGGAGCGAGGACCCTGCCCGCGAGGGCTCACAGTCTACAAGGGATGGGTGAGGATACAGTAGGTGAGGGGAGAGCTGGTCGTGCAGCGGTATGGTGGAGCGAGGACCCTGCCCGCGAGGGATCAGTCTACAAGGGATGGGTGAGGATACAGCAGGTGAGGGTAGAGCTGGTCGTACAGCGGTATGGTGGAGAGAGGACCCTGCCCGCGAGGGCTCACAATCTACAAGGGATGGGTGAGGATACAGTAGGTGAGGGCAGAGCTGGTCGTGCAGCGGTATGGTGGAGCGAGGACCCTGCCCGCGAGGGCTCACAGTCTACAAGGGATGGGTGAGGATACAGTAGGTGAGGATAGAGCTGGTCGTGCAGCGGTATGGTGGAGCGAGGACCCTGCCCGCGAGGGCTCACAGTCTACAAGGGATGGGTGAGGATACAGTAGGTGAGGGTAGAGCTGGTCATGCAGCTGTATGGTGGAGAGAGGACCCTGCCCACGAGGGCTCACACTCTACAGGGGATGGGTGAGGATACAGTAGGTGAGGGTAGAGCTGGTTGTGCAGCGGTATGGTGGAGAGAGGACCCTGCCCACGAGGGCTCACAGTCTGCAAGGGATGGGTGAGGATACAGTAGGTGAGGGTAGAGCTGGTCGTGCAGCGGTATGGTGGAGCGAGGACCCTGCCCGCGAGGGCTCACAGTCTACAGGGGATGGGTGAGGATACAGTAGGTGAGGGTAGAGCTGGTCGTGCAGCGGTATGGTGGAGCAAGGACCCTGCCTGCAAGGGCTCACAGTCTACAAGGGATGGGTGAGGATACAGTAGGTGAGGGTAGAGCTGGTCGTGCAGCGGTATGGTGGAGCGAGGACCCTGCCCGCGAGGGCTCACAGTCTACAAGGGATGGGTGAGGATACAGTAGGTGAGGGTAGAGCTGGTCGTGCAGCGGTATGGTGGAGCGAGGACCCTGCCCGCGAGGGCTCACAATCTACAGGGGATGGGTGAGGATACAGTAGGTGAGGGTAGAGCTGGTCGTGCAGCGGTATGGTGGAGCGAGGACCCTGCCCGCGAGGACTCACAATCTACAGGGGATGGGTGAGGATACAGTAGGTGAGGGTAGAGCTGGTCGTGCAGCGGTATGGTGGAGCGAGGACCCTGCCCGCGAGGACTCACAATCTACAGGGGATGGGTGAGGATACAGTAGGTGAGGGTAGAGCTGGTCGTGCAGCGGTATGGTGGAGCGAGGACCCTGCCCGCGAGGACTCACAATCTACAGGGGATGGGTGAGGATACAGTAGGTGAGGGTAGAGCTGGTCATGCAGAGGTATGGTGAAGAGAGGACCCTGCCCGCGAGGGCTCACAGTCTACAGGGGATGGGTGAGGATACAGTAGGTGAGGGTAGAGCTGGTCGTGCAGCAGTATGGTGGAGCGAGGACCCTGCCCGCGAGGGCTCACAATCTACAGGGGATGGGTGAGGATACAGTAGGTGAGGGTAGAGCTGGTCGTGCAGCAGTATGGTGGAGCGAGGACCCTGCCCGCGAGGGCTCACAGTCTACAGGGGATGGGTGAGGATACAGTAGGTGGGGGTAGAGCTGGTCGTACAGCGATGTGGTGGAGCGAGGACCCTGCCCGCGAGGGCTCACAGTCTACAGGGGATTGGTGAGGATACAGTAGGTGAGGGTAGAGCTGGTCGTACAGCGATATGGTGGAGCGAGGACCCTGCCCGCGAGGGCTCACAGTCTACAGGGGATGGGTGAGGATACAGTAGGTGAGGGTAGAGCTGGTCGTGCAGCGGTATGGTGGAGAGAGGACCCTGCCCGCGAGGGCTCACAATCTACAGGGGATGGGTGAGGATACAGTAGGTGAGGGTAGAGCTGGTCGTGCAGCGGTATGGTGGAGAGAGGACCCTGCCTTCGAGGGCTCACAATCTACAGGGGATGGGTGAGGATACAGTTGGTGAGGGTAGAGCTGGTCGTGCAGCGGTATGGTGGAGCGAGGACCCTGCCCGCGAGGGCTCACAGTCTACAGGGGATGGGTGAGGATACAGTAGGTGAGGGTAGAGCTGGTCGTGCAGCGGTATGGTGGAGCGAGGACCCTGCCCGCGAGGGCTCACAATCTACAAGGGATGGGTGAGGATACAGTAGGTGAGGGTAGAGCTGGTCGTGCAGCGGTATGGTGGAGCGAGGACCCTGCCCGCGAGGGCTCACAATCTACAGGGGATGGGTGAGGATACAGTAGGTGAGGGTAGAGCTGGTCGTGCAGCGGTATGGTGGAGCGAGGACCCTGCCCGCGAGGACTCACAATCTACAGGGGATGGGTGAGGATACAGTAGGTGAGGGTAGAGCTGGTCGTGCAGCGGTATGGTGGAGCGAGGACCCTGCCCGCGAGGACTCACAATCTACAGGGGATGGGTGAGGATACAGTAGGTGAGGGTAGAGCTGGTCGTGCAGCGGTATGGTGGAGCGAGGACCCTGCCCGCGAGGACTCACAATCTACAGGGGATGGGTGAGGATACAGTAGGTGAGGGTAGAGCTGGTCGTGCAGCAGTATGGTGGAGCGAGGACCCTGCCCGCGAGGGCTCACAGTCTACAAGGGATGGGTGAGGATACAGTAGGTGAGGGTAGAGCTGATCGTGCAGCGGTATGGTGGAGCGAGGACCCTGCCCGCGAGGGCTCACAGTCTACAGGGGATGGGTGAGGATACAGTAGGTGAGGGTAGAGCTGGTCGTGCAGCGGTATGGTGGAGCGAGGACCCTGCCTGCGAGGGCTCACAGTCTACAAGGGATGGGTGAGGATACAGTAGGTGAGGGTAGAGCTGGTCGTGCAGCAGTATGGTGGAGCGAGGACCCTGCCCGCGAGGGCTCACAATCTACAGGGGATGGGTGAGGATACAGTAGGTGAGGGTAGAGCTGGTCGTGCAGCAGTATGGTGGAGCGAGGACCCTGCCCGCGAGGGCTCACAGTCTACAGGGGATGGGTGAGGATACAGTAGGTGGGGGTAGAGCTGGTCGTACAGCGATGTGGTGGAGCGAGGACCCTGCCCGCGAGGGCTCACAGTCTACAGGGGATTGGTGAGGATACAGTAGGTGAGGGTAGAGCTGGTCGTACAGCGATATGGTGGAGCGAGGACCCTGCCCGCGAGGGCTCACAGTCTACAGGGGATGGGTGAGGATACAGTAGGTGAGGGTAGAGCTGGTCGTGCAGCGGTATGGTGGAGAGAGGACCCTGCCCGCGAGGGCTCACAATCTACAGGGGATGGGTGAGGATACAGTAGGTGAGGGTAGAGCTGGTCGTGCAGCGGTATGGTGGAGAGAGGACCCTGCCTTCGAGGGCTCACAATCTACAGGGGATGGGTGAGGATACAGTTGGTGAGGGTAGAGCTGGTCGTGCAGCGGTATGGTGGAGCGAGGACCCTGCCCGCGAGGGCTCACAGTCTACAGGGGATGGGTGAGGATACAGTAGGTGAGGGTAGAGCTGGTCGTGCAGCGGTATGGTGGAGCGAGGACCCTGCCCGCGAGGGCTCACAATCTACAAGGGATGGGTGAGGATACAGTAGGTGAGGGTAGAGCTGGTCGTGCAGCGGTATGGAGGAGCGAGGACCCTGCCCGCGAGGGCTCACGGTCTACAAGGGATGGGTGAGGATACAGTAGGTGAGGGTAGAGCTGGTCGTGCAGTGGTATGGTGGAGCGAGGACCCTGCCCGCGAGGGCTCACAGTCTACAAGGGATGGGTGAGGATACAGTAGATGAGGGTAGAGCTGGTCGTGCAGCGGTATGGTGGAGCGAGGACCCTGCCCGCGAGGGCTCACAATCTACAGGGGATGGGTGAGGATACAGTAGGTGAGGGTAGAGCTGGTCGTGCAGTGGTATGGTGGAGCGAGGACCCTGCCCGCGAGGGCTCACAGTCTACAAGGGAAGGGTGAGGATACAGTAGATGAGGGTAGAGCTGGTCGTGCAGCGGTATGGTGGAGCAAGGACCCAGCCCGCGAGGGCTCACAATCTACAAGGGATGGGTGAGGATACAGTAGGTGAGGGTAGGGCTGGTCGTGCAGCGGTATGGTGGAGCGAGGACCCTGCCCGCAAGGGCTCACAGTCTACAAGGGATGGGTGAGGATACAGTAGGTGAGGGTAGAGCTGGTCGTGCAGCGGTATGGTGGAGTGAGGACCCTGCCCGCGAGGGCTGACAGTCTACAAGGGATGGGTGAGGATACAGTAGGTGAGGGTAGAGCTGGTCATGCAGCTGTATGGTGGAGCGAGGACCCTGCCCGCGAGGGCTCACAGTCTACAAGGGATGGGTGAGGATACAGTAGGTGAGGGCAGAGCTGGTCGTGCAGCGGTATGGTGGAGCGAGGACCCTGCCCACGAGGGCTCACAGTCTACAAGGGATGGGTGAGGATACAGTAGGTGAGGGCAGAGCTGGTCGTGCAGCGGTATGGTGGAGCGAGGACCCTGCCCGCGAGGGCTCACAATCTACAGGGGATGGGTGAGGATACAGTAGGTGAGGGTAGAGTTGGTCGTGCAGCGGTATGGTGGAGAGAGGACCCTGCCCGCGAGGGCTCACAATCTACAGGGGATGGGTGAGGATACAGTAGGTGAGCGTAGAGCTGGTCGTGCAGCGGTATGGTGGAGCGAGGACCCTGCCCGCGAGGGCTCACAGTCTACAGGGGATGGGTGAGGATACAGTAGGTGAGTGTGGAGCTGGTCGTACAGCGGTATGGTGGAGAGAGGACCCTTTCCGCGAGGGCTCACAATCTACAGGGGATGGGTGAGGATACAGTACGTGAGGGTGGAGCTGGTCGTGCAGCGTTATGGTGGAGAGAGGACCCTGCCCGCGAGGGCTCACAATCTACAGGGGATGGGTGAGGATACAGTAGGTGAGGGTAGAGCTGGTCGTGCAGCGGTATGGTGGAGCAAGGACCCTGCCCGCGAGGGCTCACAGTCTACAGGGGATGGGTGAGGGTAGAGCTGGTCATGCAGCGGTATGGTGGAGTGAGGACCCTGCCCGCGAGGGCTCACAGTCTACAGGGGATGGGTGATGATACAGTAGGTGAGGGTAGAGCTGGTCGTGCAGCGGTATGGTGGAGCGAGGACCCAGCCCGCGAGGGCTCACAATCTACAAGGGATGGGTGAGGATACAGTAGGTGGGGATAGAGCTGGTCGTGCAGCGGTATGGTGGAGCGAGCACCCTGCCCGCGAGGGCTCACAGTCTACAGGGGATGGGTGAGGATACAGTAGGTGGGGGTAGAGCTGGTCGTGCAGCGGTATGGTGGAGCGAGGACCCTGCCCGCGAGGGCTCACAGTCTACAGGGGATGGGTGAGGATACAGTAAGTGAGGGTAGAGCTGGTCGTGCAGCGGTATGGTGGAGCGAGGACCCTGCCCGCGAGGGCTCACAGTCTACAGGGGATGGGTGAGGATACAGTAGGTGGGGGTAGAGCTGGTCGTGCAGCGGTATGGTGGAGCGAGGACCTTGCCCGCGAGGGCTCACAGTCTACAGGGGATGGGTGAGGATACAGTAGGTGAGGGTAGAGCTGGTCGTGCAGCGGTATGGTGGAGCGAGGACCCTGCCCGCGAGGGCTCACAGTCTACAGGGGATGGGTGAGGATACAGTAGGTGGGGGTAGAGCTGGTCGTGCAGCGGTATGGTGGAGCGAGGACCCTGCCCGCGAGGTCTCACAGTCTACAGGGGATGGGTGAGGATACAGTAGGTGAGGGCAGAGCTGGTCGTGCAGCGGTATGGTGGAGAGAGGACCCTGCCCGCGAGGGCTCACAATCTACAAGGGATGGGTGAGGTTACAGTAGGTGAGGATAGAGCTGGTTGTGCAGCGGTATGGTGGAGCGAGGACCCTGCCCGCGAGGGCTCACAGTCTACAGGGGATGGGTGAGGATACAGTAGGTGAGGGCAGAGCTTTTCGTGTAGCGGTATGGTGGAGCGAGGACCCAGCCCGCGAGGGCTCACAATCTACAAGGGATGGGTGAGGATACAGTAGGTGAGGATAGAGCTGGTTGTGCAGCGGTATGGTGGAGCGAGGACCCTGCCCGCGAGGGCTCACAGTCTACAGGGGATGGGTGAGGATACAGTAGGTGAGGGTAGAGCTGGTCGTGCAGCGGTATGGTGGAGCGAGGACCCTGCCCGCGAGGGCTCACAGTCTACAGGGGATGGGTGAGGATACAGTAGGTGAGGGTAGAGCTGGTCGTGCAGCGGTATGGTGGAGCGAGGACCCTGCCCGCGAGGGCTCACAGTCTACAGGGGATGGGTGAGGATACAGTAGGTGGGGGTAGAGCTGGTCGTGCAGCGGTATGGTGGAGCGAGGACCCTGCCCGCGAGGGCTCACAGTCTACAGGGGATGGGTGAGGATACAGTAGGTGAGGGCAGAGCTGGTCGTGCAGCGGTATGGTGGAGAGAGGACCCTGCCCGCGAGGGCTCACAATCTACGAGGGATGGGTGAGGATACAGTAGGTGAGGGTAGAGCTGGTCGTGCAGCGGTATGGTGGAGCGAGGACCTTGCCCTTTAGGGCTCACAGTCTACAAGGGATGGGTGAGGATACAGTAGGTGAGGGTAGAGCTGATCGTACAGCGGTATGGTGGAGCGAGGACCCTGCCCGCGAGGGCTCACAGTCTACAAGGAATGGGTGAGGATACAGTAGGTGAGGGTAGAGCTGGTCGTGCAGCGGTATGGTGGAGCGAGGACCCTGCCCGCGAGGGCTCACAGTCTACAAGGGATGGGTGAGGATACAGTAGGTGAGGGTAGAGCTGGTCGTACAGCGGTATGGTGGAGCGAGGACCCTGCCCGCGAGGGCTCACAGTCTACAGGGGATGGGTGTGGATACAGTAGGTGAGGGTAGAGCTGGTCGTACAGCGGTATGGTGGAGCGAGGACCCTGCCTGCGAGGGCTCACAATCTACAAGGGATGGGTGAGGATACAATAGGTGAGGGTAGAGCTGGTCGTGCAGTGGTATGGTGGAGCGAGGACCCTGCCCGCGAGGGCTGACAGTCTACAAGGGATGGGTGAGGATACCTGTACGTGAGGGTAGAGCTGGTCGTGCAGCGGTATGGTGGAGCGAGGACCCTGCCCGCGAGGGCTGACAGTCTACAAGGGATGGGTGAGGATACCTGTACGTGAGGGTAGAGCTGGTCGCGCAGCGGTATGGTGGAGCGAGGACCCTGCCCGCGAGGGCTCACAGTCTACAGGGGATGGGTGAGGATACAGTAGGTGAGGGTAGAGCTGGTCGTGCAGCGGTATGGTGGAGCGAGGACCCTGCCCGCGAGGGCTCAGTCTACAAGGGATGGGTGAGGATACAGTAGGTGAGGGTAGAGCTGGTCGTGCAGCGGTATGGTGGAGCGAGGACCCTGCCCACGAGGGCTCACAGTCTACAAGGGATGGGTGAAGATACAGTAGGTGAGGGCAGAGCTGGTCGTGCAGCGGTATGGTGGAGCGAGGACCCTGCCTGCGAGGGCTCACAGTCTACAAGGGATGGGTGAGGATACAGTAGGTGAGGGCAGAGCTGGTCGTACAGCGGTATGGTGGAGCGAGGACCCTGCCTGCGAGGGCTCACAGTCTACAAGTGATGGGTGAGGATACAGTAGGTGAGGGCAGAGCTGGTCATGCAGCGGTATGGTGGAGCGAGGACCTTGCCCGCGAGGGCTCACAGTCTGCAAGGGATGGGTGAGGATACAGTAGATGAGGTTAGAGCTGATCGTGCAGCGGTATGGTGGAGCGAGGACCCTGCCCGCGAGGGCTCACAATCTACAAGGGATGGGTGAGGATACAGTAGGTGAGGGCAGAGCTGGTCGTGCAGCGGTATGGTGGAGCGAGGACCCTGCCCGCGAGGGCTCACAATCTACGAGGGATGGGTGAGGATACAGTAGGTGAGGGTAGAGCTGGTCGTGCAGCGGTATGGTGGAGCGAGGACCCTGCCCGCGAGGGCTCACAGTCTACAAGGGATGGGTGAGGATACAGTAGGTGAGGGTAGAGCTAGTCGTGCAGCGGTATGGTGGAGCGAGGACCCTGCGCGCGAGGGCTCACAATCTACGAGGGATGGGTGAGGATACAGTAGGTGAGGGTAGAGCTGGTCGTGCAGCGGTATGGTGGAGCGAGGACACTGCCCGCGAGGGCTCACAATCTACAGGGGATGGGTGAGGATACAGTAGGTGAGGGTAGAGCTGGTCGTGCAGCGATATGGAGGAGCGAGGACACTTCCCAGCGAGGGCTCACAATCTACAGGGGATGGGTGAGGATACAGTAGGTGAGGGCAGAGCTGGCCGTACAGCGGTATGGTGGAGCGAGCACCCTGCCCGCGAGGGCTCACAGTCTACAAGGGATGGGTGAGGATACAGTAGGTGAGGGTAGAGCTGGTCGTACAGCGGTATGGTGGAGCGAGCACCCTGCCCGCGAGGGCTCACAGTCTACAAGGGATGGGTGAAGATACAGTAGGTGAGGGTAGAGCTGGTCGTACAGCGGTATGGTGGAGTGAGCACCCTGCCCGCGAGGGCTCACAATCTACAGGGGATGGGTGAGGATACAGTAGGTGAGGGTAGAGCTGGTCGTGCAGCGGTATGGTGGAGCGAGGACCCTGCCCGCGACGGCTCACAATCTACAGGGGATGGGTGAGGATACAGTAGGTGAGGGTACAGCTGGTCGTGCAGCGGTATAGTGGGGCGAGGACCCTGCCCGCAAGGGCTCACAGTCTACAAGGGGTGGGTGAGGATACAGTAGATGAGGGGAGAGCTAGTCGTGTAGCGGTATGGTGGAGCGAGCACCCTGCCCGCGAGGGCTCACAATCTACAAGGGATGGGTGAGGATACAGTAGGTGAGGGTAGAGCTGGTCGTGTAGCGGTATGGTGGAGCGAGGACCCAGCCCGCGAGGGCTCACAATCTACAAGGGATGGGTGAGGATATAGTAGGTGGGGGTAGAGCTGGTCGTGCAGCGGTATGGTGGAGCGAGGACCCTGCCTGCGAGTGTTCACAGTCTACAGGGGATGGGTGAGGATACAGTAGGTGAGGGTAGAGCTTGTCGTGCAGCGGTGTGGTGGAGCGAGGACCCTGCCCGCGAGGGCTCATAGTCTACAGGGGATGGGTGAAGATACAGTAGGTGAGGGTAGAGCTGGTCGTGCAGCGGTATGGTGGAGCGAGGACCCTGCCCCCGTGGGCTCACAGTCTACAGGGGATGGGTGAGTATACAGTAGGTGAGGGTAGAGCTGGTCGTGCAGCGGTATGGAGGAGCGAGGACCCTGCCCGCGAGGGCTCACAGTCTACAGGGGATGGGTGAGGATACAGTAGGTGAGGGTAGAGCTGGTCGTGCAGCGGTATGGTGGAGCGAGGACCCTGCCCACGAGGGCTCACAATCTACAGGGGATGGGTGAGGTTACAGTAGGTGAGGGTAGAGCTGGTCGTGCAGCGGTATGGTGGAGCGAGGACCCTGCCCGCGAGGGATCACAGTCTACAAGGGATGGTGAGGATACAGTAGGTGAGGGTAGAGCTGGTCGTGCAGCGGCATGGTGGAGTGAGGACCCTGCCTGCGAGGGCTCACAGTCTACGAGGGATGGGTGAGGATACAGTAGGTGAGGGTAGAGCTGGTCGTACATCGGTATGGTGGAGCGAGGATCCTGCCCGTGAGGGCTCAGTCTACAAGAGATGGGTGAGGATACAGTAGGTGAGGGTAGAGCTGGTCCTGCAGCGATATGGTGGAGCGAGGACCCTGCCCGCGAGGGCTCACAGTCTACAGGGGATGGGTGAAGATACAGTAGGTGAGGGTAGAGCTGGTCGTACAGCGGTATGGTGGAGAGAGGACCCTGCCCGCGAGGGCTCACAATCTACAAGGGATGGGTGAGGATACAGTAGGTGAGGGTAGAGCTGGTCGTGCAGCGGTATGGTGGAGCGAGGACCCTGCCCGCGAGGGCTCACAGTCTACAGGGGATGGGTGAGGATACAGTAGGTGAGGGTAGAGCTGGTCGTGCAGCAGTATGGTGGAGCGAGGACCCTGCCCGCGAGGGCTCACAATCTACGAGGAATGGGTGAGGATACAGTAGGTGAGGGTAGAGCTGGTCGTGCAGCGGTATGGTGGAGCGAGGACCCTGCCCGCGAGGGCTCACAATCTACAAGGGATGAGTGAGGATACAGTAGGTGAGGGTAGAGCTGGTCCTGCAGCGATATGGTGGAGCGAGGACCCTGCCCGCGAGGGCTCACAGTCTACAAGGGATGGGTGAGGATACAGTAGGTGAGGGTACAGCTGGTCGTGCTGCGGTATGGTGGAGAGAGGAACCTGCCCGCGAGGGCTCAGTCTACAAGGGATGGGTGAGGATACAGCAGGTGAGGGTAGAGCTGGTCCTACAGCGGTATGGTGGAGCGAGGACCCTGCCCGCGAGGGCTCACAGTCTACAAGGGATGGTGAGGATACAGTAGGTGAGGGTAGAGCTGGTCGTGCAGCGGCATGGTGGAGTGAGGACCCTGCCCGCGAGGGCTCACAGTCTACGAGGGATGGGTGAGGATACAGTAGGTGAGGGTAGAGCTGGTCGTACAGCGGTATGGTGGAGCGAGGATCCTGCCCGTGAGGGAGGGCTCAGTCTACAAGGGATGGGTGAGGATACAGTAGGTGAGGGTAGAGCTGGTCCTGCAGCGATATGGTGGAGCGAGGACCCTGCCCGCGAGAGCTCACAGTCTACAGGGGATGGGTGAGGATACAGTAGGTGAGGGTAGAGCTGGTCGTACAGCGGTATGGTGGAGAGAGGACCCTGCCCGCGAGGGCTCACAATCTACAAGGGATGGGTGAGGATACAGTAGGTGAGGGTAGAGCTGGTCGTGCAGCGGTATGGTGGAGCGAGGACCCTGCCCGCGAGGGCTCACAATCTACGAGGAATGGGTGACGATACAGTAGGTGAGGGTAGAGCTGCTCATGCAGCGGTATGGTGGAGCGAGGACCCTGCCCGCGAGGGCTCACAAACTACAAGGGATGAGTGAGGATACAGTAGGTGAGGGTAGAGCTGGTCCTGCAGCGATATGGTGGAGCGAGGACCCTGCCCGCGAGGGCTCACAGTCTACAAGGGATGGGTGAGGATACAGTAGGTGAGGGTAGAGCTGGTCGTACAGCGGTATGGTGGAGTGAGGATCCTGCCCGCGAGGGCTCAGTCTACAAGCGATGGGTGAGGATACAGTAGGTGAGGGTAGAGCTGGTCGTGCAGTGGTTTGGTGGAGAGAGGACCCTGCCCGCGAGGGCTCACAGTCTACGAGGGATGGGTGAGGATACAGGAGGTGAGGGTAGAGCTGGTCATGCAGCGGTACGGTGGAGCGAGGATCCTGCCCGTGAGGGCTCAGTCTACAAGGGATGGGTGAGGATACAGTAGGTGAGGGTAGAGCTGGTCCTGCAGCGATATGGTGGAGCGAGGACCCTGCCCGCGAGGGCTCACAGTCTACAGGGGATGGGTGAGGATACAGTAGGTGAGGGTAGAGCTGGTCGTACAGCGGTATGGTGGAGAGAGGACCCTGCCCGCGAGGGCTCACAATCTACAAGGGATGGGTAAGGATACAGTAGGTGAGGGTAGAGCTGGTCGTGCAGCGGTATGGTGGAGCGAGGACCCTGCCCGCGAGGGTTCACAATCTACAAGGGATGAGTGAGGATACAGTAGGTGAGGGTAGAGCTGGTCCTGCAGCGATATGGTGGAGCGAGGACCCTGCCCGCGAGGGCTCACAGTCTACAAGGGATGGGTGAGGTTACAGTAGGTGAGGGTACAGCTGGTCGTGCTGCGGTATGGTGGAGACAGGAACCTGCCCGCGAGGTCTCAGTCTACAAGGGATGGGTGAGGATACAGCAGGTGAGGGTAGAGCTGGTCGTGCAGCGGTATGGTGGAGCGAGGACCCTGCCCGCGAGGGCTCACAGTCTACAAGGGATGGGTGAGGATACAGTAGGTGAGGGTAGAGCTAGTCGTGCAGCGGTATGGTGGAGCGAGGACCCTGCGCGCGAGGGCTCACAATCTACGAGGGATGGGTGAGGATACAGTAGGTGAGGGTAGAGCTGGTCGTGCAGCGGTATGGTGGAGCGAGGACACTGCCCGCGAGGGCTCACAATCTACAGGGGATGGGTGAGGATACAGTAGGTGAGGGTAGAGCTGGTCGTGCAGCGATATGGAGGAGCGAGGACACTTCCCAGCGAGGGCTCACAGTCTACAGGGGATGGGTGAGGATACAGTAGGTGAGGGCAGAGCTGGCCGTACAGCGGTATGGTGGAGCGAGCACCCTGCCCGCGAGGGCTCACAGTCTACAAGGGATGGGTGAGGATACAGTAGGTGAGGGTAGAGCTGGTCGTACAGCGGTATGGTGGAGCGAGCACCCTGCCCGCGAGGGCTCACAGTCTACAAGGGATGGGTGAAGATACAGTAGGTGAGGGTAGAGCTGGTCGTACAGCGGTATGGTGGAGTGAGCACCCTGCCCGCGAGGGCTCACAATCTACAGGGGATGGGTGAGGATACAGTAGGTGAGGGTAGAGCTGGTCGTGCAGCGGTATGGTGGAGCGAGGACCCTGCCCGCGACGGCTCACAATCTACAGGGGATGGGTGAGGATACAGTAGGTGAGGGTACAGCTGGTCGTGCAGCGGTATAGTGGGGCGAGGACCCTGCCCGCAAGGGCTCACAGTCTACAAGGGGTGGGTGAGGATACAGTAGATGAGGGGAGAGCTAGTCGTGTAGCGGTATGGTGGAGCGAGCACCCTGCCCGCGAGGGCTCACAATCTACAAGGGATGGGTGAGGATACAGTAGGTGAGGGTAGAGCTGGTCGTGTAGCGGTATGGTGGAGCGAGGACCCAGCCCGCGAGGGCTCACAATCTACAAGGGATGGGTGAGGATATAGTAGGTGGGGGTAGAGCTGGTCGTGCAGCGGTATGGTGGAGCGAGGACCCTGCCTGCGAGTGTTCACAGTCTACAGGGGATGGGTGAGGATACAGTAGGTGAGGGTAGAGCTTGTCGTGCAGCGGTGTGGTGGAGCGAGGACCCTGCCCGCGAGGGCTCATAGTCTACAGGGGATGGGTGAAGATACAGTAGGTGAGGGTAGAGCTGGTCGTGCAGCGGTATGGTGGAGCGAGGACCCTGCCCCCGTGGGCTCACAGTCTACAGGGGATGGGTGAGTATACAGTAGGTGAGGGTAGAGCTGGTCGTGCAGCGGTATGGAGGAGCGAGGACCCTGCCCGCGAGGGCTCACAGTCTACAGGGGATGGGTGAGGATACAGTAGGTGAGGGTAGAGCTGGTCGTGCAGCGGTATGGTGGAGCGAGGACCCTGCCCGCGAGGGCTCACAAACTACAAGGGATGAGTGAGGATACAGTAGGTGAGGGTAGAGCTGGTCCTGCAGCGATATGGTGGAGCGAGGACCCTGCCCGCGAGGGCTCACAGTCTACAAGGGATGGGTGAGGATACAGTAGGTGAGGGTAGAGCTGGTCGTACAGCGGTATGGTGGAGTGAGGATCCTGCCCGCGAGGGCTCAGTCTACAAGCGATGGGTGAGGATACAGTAGGTGAGGGTAGAGCTGGTCGTGCAGTGGTTTGGTGGAGAGAGGACCCTGCCCGCGAGGGCTCACAGTCTACGAGGGATGGGTGAGGATACAGGAGGTGAGGGTAGAGCTGGTCATGCAGCGGTACGGTGGAGCGAGGATCCTGCCCGTGAGGGCTCAGTCTACAAGGGATGGGTGAGGATACAGTAGGTGAGGGTAGAGCTGGTCCTGCAGCGATATGGTGGAGCGAGGACCCTGCCCGCGAGGGCTCACAGTCTACAGGGGATGGGTGAGGATACAGTAGGTGAGGGTAGAGCTGGTCGTACAGCGGTATGGTGGAGAGAGGACCCTGCCCGCGAGGGCTCACAATCTACAAGGGATGGGTAAGGATACAGTAGGTGAGGGTAGAGCTGGTCGTGCAGCGGTATGGTGGAGCGAGGACCCTGCCCGCGAGGGTTCACAATCTACAAGGGATGAGTGAGGATACAGTAGGTGAGGGTAGAGCTGGTCCTGCAGCGATATGGTGGAGCGAGGACCCTGCCCGCGAGGGCTCACAGTCTACAAGGGATGGGTGAGGTTACAGTAGGTGAGGGTACAGCTGGTCGTGCTGCGGTATGGTGGAGACAGGAACCTGCCCGCGAGGTCTCAGTCTACAAGGGATGGGTGAGGATACAGCAGGTGAGGGTAGAGCTGGTCGTGCAGCGGTATGGTGGAGCGAGGACCCTGCCCGCGAGGGCTCACAGTCTACAAGGGATGGGTGAGGATACAGTAGGTGAGGGTAGAGCTAGTCGTGCAGCGGTATGGTGGAGCGAGGACCCTGCGCGCGAGGGCTCACAATCTACGAGGGATGGGTGAGGATACAGTAGGTGAGGGTAGAGCTGGTCGTGCAGCGGTATGGTGGAGCGAGGACACTGCCCGCGAGGGCTCACAATCTACAGGGGATGGGTGAGGATACAGTAGGTGAGGGTAGAGCTGGTCGTGCAGCGATATGGAGGAGCGAGGACACTTCCCAGCGAGGGCTCACAATCTACAGGGGATGGGTGAGGATACAGTAGGTGAGGGCAGAGCTGGCCGTACAGCGGTATGGTGGAGCGAGCACCCTGCCCGCGAGGGCTCACAGTCTACAAGGGATGGGTGAGGATACAGTAGGTGAGGGTAGAGCTGGTCGTACAGCGGTATGGTGGAGCGAGCACCCTGCCCGCGAGGGCTCACAGTCTACAAGGGATGGGTGAAGATACAGTAGGTGAGGGTAGAGCTGGTCGTACAGCGGTATGGTGGAGTGAGCACCCTGCCCGCGAGGGCTCACAATCTACAGGGGATGGGTGAGGATACAGTAGGTGAGGGTAGAGCTGGTCGTGCAGCGGTATGGTGGAGCGAGGACCCTGCCCGCGACGGCTCACAATCTACAGGGGATGGGTGAGGATACAGTAGGTGAGGGTACAGCTGGTCGTGCAGCGGTATAGTGGGGCGAGGACCCTGCCCGCAAGGGCTCACAGTCTACAAGGGGTGGGTGAGGATACAGTAGATGAGGGGAGAGCTAGTCGTGTAGCGGTATGGTGGAGCGAGCACCCTGCCCGCGAGGGCTCACAATCTACAAGGGATGGGTGAGGATACAGTAGGTGAGGGTAGAGCTGGTCGTGTAGCGGTATGGTGGAGCGAGGACCCAGCCCGCGAGGGCTCACAATCTACAAGGGATGGGTGAGGATATAGTAGGTGGGGGTAGAGCTGGTCGTGCAGCGGTATGGTGGAGCGAGGACCCTGCCTGCGAGTGTTCACAGTCTACAGGGGATGGGTGAGGATACAGTAGGTGAGGGTAGAGCTTGTCGTGCAGCGGTGTGGTGGAGCGAGGACCCTGCCCGCGAGGGCTCATAGTCTACAGGGGATGGGTGAAGATACAGTAGGTGAGGGTAGAGCTGGTCGTGCAGCGGTATGGTGGAGCGAGGACCCTGCCCCCGTGGGCTCACAGTCTACAGGGGATGGGTGAGTATACAGTAGGTGAGGGTAGAGCTGGTCGTGCAGCGGTATGGAGGAGCGAGGACCCTGCCCGCGAGGGCTCACAGTCTACAGGGGATGGGTGAGGATACAGTAGGTGAGGGTAGAGCTGGTCGTGCAGCGGTATGGTGGAGCGAGGACCCTGCCCACGAGGGCTCACAATCTACAGGGGATGGGTGAGGTTACAGTAGGTGAGGGTAGAGCTGGTCGTGCAGCGGTATGGTGGAGCGAGGACCCTGCCCGCGAGGGATCACAGTCTACAAGGGATGGTGAGGATACAGTAGGTGAGGGTAGAGCTGGTCGTGCAGCGGCATGGTGGAGTGAGGACCCTGCCTGCGAGGGCTCACAGTCTACGAGGGATGGGTGAGGATACAGTAGGTGAGGGTAGAGCTGGTCGTACATCGGTATGGTGGAGCGAGGATCCTGCCCGTGAGGGCTCAGTCTACAAGAGATGGGTGAGGATACAGTAGGTGAGGGTAGAGCTGGTCCTGCAGCGATATGGTGGAGCGAGGACCCTGCCCGCGAGGGCTCACAGTCTACAGGGGATGGGTGAAGATACAGTAGGTGAGGGTAGAGCTGGTCGTACAGCGGTATGGTGGAGAGAGGACCCTGCCCGCGAGGGCTCACAATCTACAAGGGATGGGTGAGGATACAGTAGGTGAGGGTAGAGCTGGTCGTGCAGCGGTATGGTGGAGCGAGGACCCTGCCCGCGAGGGCTCACAGTCTACAGGGGATGGGTGAGGATACAGTAGGTGAGGGTAGAGCTGGTCGTGCAGCAGTATGGTGGAGCGAGGACCCTGCCCGCGAGGGCTCACAATCTACGAGGAATGGGTGAGGATACAGTAGGTGAGGGTAGAGCTGGTCGTGCAGCGGTATGGTGGAGCGAGGACCCTGCCCGCGAGGGCTCACAATCTACAAGGGATGAGTGAGGATACAGTAGGTGAGGGTAGAGCTGGTCCTGCAGCGATATGGTGGAGCGAGGACCCTGCCCGCGAGGGCTCACAGTCTACAAGGGATGGGTGAGGATACAGTAGGTGAGGGTACAGCTGGTCGTGCTGCGGTATGGTGGAGAGAGGAACCTGCCCGCGAGGGCTCAGTCTACAAGGGATGGGTGAGGATACAGCAGGTGAGGGTAGAGCTGGTCCTACAGCGGTATGGTGGAGCGAGGACCCTGCCCGCGAGGGCTCACAGTCTACAAGGGATGGTGAGGATACAGTAGGTGAGGGTAGAGCTGGTCGTGCAGCGGCATGGTGGAGTGAGGACCCTGCCCGCGAGGGCTCACAGTCTACGAGGGATGGGTGAGGATACAGTAGGTGAGGGTAGAGCTGGTCGTACAGCGGTATGGTGGAGCGAGGATCCTGCCCGTGAGGGAGGGCTCAGTCTACAAGGGATGGGTGAGGATACAGTAGGTGAGGGTAGAGCTGGTCCTGCAGCGATATGGTGGAGCGAGGACCCTGCCCGCGAGAGCTCACAGTCTACAGGGGATGGGTGAGGATACAGTAGGTGAGGGTAGAGCTGGTCGTACAGCGGTATGGTGGAGAGAGGACCCTGCCCGCGAGGGCTCACAATCTACAAGGGATGGGTGAGGATACAGTAGGTGAGGGTAGAGCTGGTCGTGCAGCGGTATGGTGGAGCGAGGACCCTGCCCGCGAGGGCTCACAATCTACGAGGAATGGGTGACGATACAGTAGGTGAGGGTAGAGCTGCTCATGCAGCGGTATGGTGGAGCGAGGACCCTGCCCGCGAGGGCTCACAAACTACAAGGGATGAGTGAGGATACAGTAGGTGAGGGTAGAGCTGGTCCTGCAGCGATATGGTGGAGCGAGGACCCTGCCCGCGAGGGCTCACAGTCTACAAGGGATGGGTGAGGATACAGTAGGTGAGGGTAGAGCTGGTCGTACAGCGGTATGGTGGAGTGAGGATCCTGCCCGCGAGGGCTCAGTCTACAAGCGATGGGTGAGGATACAGTAGGTGAGGGTAGAGCTGGTCGTGCAGTGGTTTGGTGGAGAGAGGACCCTGCCCGCGAGGGCTCACAGTCTACGAGGGATGGGTGAGGATACAGGAGGTGAGGGTAGAGCTGGTCATGCAGCGGTACGGTGGAGCGAGGATCCTGCCCGTGAGGGCTCAGTCTACAAGGGATGGGTGAGGATACAGTAGGTGAGGGTAGAGCTGGTCCTGCAGCGATATGGTGGAGCGAGGACCCTGCCCGCGAGGGCTCACAGTCTACAGGGGATGGGTGAGGATACAGTAGGTGAGGGTAGAGCTGGTCGTACAGCGGTATGGTGGAGAGAGGACCCTGCCCGCGAGGGCTCACAATCTACAAGGGATGGGTAAGGATACAGTAGGTGAGGGTAGAGCTGGTCGTGCAGCGGTATGGTGGAGCGAGGACCCTGCCCGCGAGGGTTCACAATCTACAAGGGATGAGTGAGGATACAGTAGGTGAGGGTAGAGCTGGTCCTGCAGCGATATGGTGGAGCGAGGACCCTGCCCGCGAGGGCTCACAGTCTACAAGGGATGGGTGAGGTTACAGTAGGTGAGGGTACAGCTGGTCGTGCTGCGGTATGGTGGAGACAGGAACCTGCCCGCGAGGTCTCAGTCTACAAGGGATGGGTGAGGATACAGCAGGTGAGGGTAGAGCTGGTCGTACAGCGGTATGGTGGAGCGACGACCCTGCCCGCGAGGGCTCACAGTCTACAGGGGATGGGTGAGGATACAGTAGGTGAGGGTAGAGGTGGTCGTGCAGTGGTACGGTGGAGAGAGGACCCTGCCCGCGAGGGCTCACAGTCTACGAGGGATGGGTGAGGATACAGTAGGTGAGGGTAGAGCTGGTCGTACAGCGGTATGGTGGAGCGAGGATCCTGCCCGCGAGGGCTCACAGTCTACGAGGGATGGGTGAGGATACAGTAGGTGAGGGTAGAGCTGGTCGTACAGCGGTATGGTGGAGCGAGGATCCTGCCCGTGAGGGCTCAGTCTACAAGGGATGGGTGAGGATACAGTAGGTGAGGGTAGAGCTGGTCCTGCAGCGATATGGTGGAGCGAGGACCCTGCCCGCGAGGGCTCACAGTCTACAGGGGATGGGTGAGGATACAGTAGGTGAGGGTAGAGCTGGTCGTACAGCGGTATGGTGGAGAGAGGACCCTGCCCGCGAGGGCTCACAATCTACAAGGGATGGGTGAGGATACAGTAGGTGAGGGTAGAGCTGGTCGTGCAGCGGTATGGTGGAGCGAGGACCCTGCCCGCGAGGGCTCACAATCTACAAGGGATGAGTGAGGATACAGTAGGTGAGGGTAGAGCTGGTCCTGCAGCGATATGGTGGAGCGAGGACCCTGCCCGCGAGGGCTCACAGTCTACAAGGGATGGGTGAGGATACAGTAGGTGAGGGTACAGCTGGTCGTGCTGCGGCATGGTGGAGACAGGAACCTGCCCGCGAGGTCTCAGTCTACAAGGGATGGGTGAGGATACAGCAGGTGAGGGTAGAGCTGGTCGTGCAGCATTATGGTGGAGAGAGGACCCTGCCCGTGAGGGCTCACAATCTACGAGGGATGGGTGAGGATACAGTAGGTGAGGGTAGAGCTGGTCGTGCAGCAGTATGGTGGAGCGAGGACCCTGCCCGTGAGGGCTCACAATCTACGAGGGATGGGTGAGGATACAGTAGGTGAGGGTAGAGCTGGTCGTGCAGCAGTATGGTGGAGCGAGGACCCTGCCCGCGAGGGCTCACAATCTACGAGGAATGGGTGAGGATACAGTAGGTGAGGGTAGAGCTGGTCGTGCAGCGGTATGGTGGAGCGAGGATCCTGCCCGCGAGGGCTCACAGTCTACAAGGGATGGGTGAGTATACAGTAGGTGAGGGTAGAGCTGGTCGTGCAGCATTATGGTGGAGAGAGGACCCTGCCCGTGAGGGCTCACAATCTACGAGGGATGGGTGAGGATACAGTAGGTGAGGGTAGAGCTGGTCGTGCAGCAGTATGGTGGAGCGAAGACCCTGCCCGCGAGGGCTCACAATCTACGAGGAATGGGTGAGGATACAGTAGGTGAGGGTAGAGCTGGTCGTGCAGCGGTATGGTGGAGCGAGGACCCTGCCCGCGAGGGCTCACAATCTACAAGGGATGAGTGAGGATACAGTAGGTGAGGGTAGAGCTGGTCCTGCAGCGATATGGTGGAGCGAGGACCCTGCCCGCGAGGGCTCACAGTCTACAAGGGATGGGTGAGGATACAGTAGGTGAGGGTACAGCTGGTCGTGCTGCGGTATGGTGGAGAGAGGAACCTGCCCGCGAGGGCTCAGTCTACAAGGGATGGGTGAGGATACAGCAGGTGAGGGTAGAGCTGGTCGTACAGCGGTATGGTGGACCGAGGACCCTGCCCGCGAGGGCTCACAGTCTACAAGGGATGGTGAGGATACAGTAGGTGACGGTAGAGCTGGTCGTGCAGCGGCATGGTGGAGTGAGGACCCTGCCCGCGAGGGCTCACAGTCTACGAGGGATGGGTGAGGATACAGTAGGTGAGGGTAGAGCTGGTCGTACAGCGGTATGGTGGAGCGAGGATCCTGCCCGTGAGGGCTCAGTCTACAAGGGATGGGTGAGGATACAGTAGGTGAGGGTAGAGCTGGTCCTGCAGCGATATGGTGGAGCGAGGACCCTGCCCGCGAGGGCTCACAGTCTACAGGGGATGGGTGAGGATACAGTAGGTGAGGGTAGAGCTGGTCGTACAGCGGTATGGTGGAGAGAGGACCCTGCCCGCGAGGGCTCACAATCTACAAGGGATGGGTGAGGATACAGTAGGTGAGGGTAGAGCTGGTCGTGCAGCGGTATGGTGGAGCGAGGACCCTGCCCGCGAGGGCTCACAATCTACGAGGAATGGGTGAGGATACAATAGGTGAGGGTAGAGCTGGTCGTGCAGCGGTATGGTGGAGCGAGGACCCTGCCCGCGAGGGCTCACAATCTACAAGGGATGAGTGAGGATACAGTAGGTGAGGGTAGAGCTGGTCCTGCAGCGATATGGTGGAGCGAGGACCCTGCCCGCGAGGGCTCACAGTCTACAAGGGATGGGTGAGGATACAGTAGGTGAGGGTACAGCTGGTCGTGCTGCGGTATGGTGGAGAGAGGAACCTGCCCGCGAGGGCTCAGTCTACAAGGGATGGGTGAGGATACAGCAGGTGAGGGTAGAGCTGGTCGTACAGCGGTATGGTGGAGCGACGACCCTGCCCGCGAGGGCTCACAGTCTACAGGGGATGGGTGAGGATACAGTAGGTGAGGGTAGAGCTGGTCGTGCAGTGGTACGGTGGAGAGAGGACCCTGCCCGCGAGGGCTCACAGTCTACGAGGGATGGGTGAGGATACAGTAGGTGAGGGTAGAGCTGGTCGTACAGCGGTATGGTGGAGCGAGGATCCTGCCCGTGAGGGCTCAGTCTACAAGGGATGGGTGAGGATACAGTAGGTGAGGGTAGAGCTGGTCCTGCAGCGATATGGTGGAGCGAGGACCCTGCCCGCGAGGGCTCACAGTCTACAGGGGATGGGTGAGGATACAGTAGGTGAGGGTAGAGCTGGTCGTACAGCGGTATGGTGGAGAGAGGACCCTGCCCGCGAGGGCTCACAATCTACAAGGGATGGGTGAGGATACAGTAGGTGAGGGTAGAGCTGGTCGTGCAGCGGTATGGTGGAGCGAGGACCCTGCCCGCGAGGGCTCACAATCTACGAGGAATGGGTGAGGATACAATAGGTGAGGGTAGAGCTGGTCGTGCAGCGGTATGGTGGAGCGAGGACCCTGCCCGCGAGGGCTCACAATCTACAAGGGATGAGTGAGGATACAGTAGGTGAGGGTAGAGCTGGTCCTGCAGCGATATGGTGGAGCGAGGACCCTGCCCGCGAGGGCTCACAGTCTACAAGGGATGGGTGAGGATACAGTAGGTGAGGGTACAGCTGGTCGTGCTGCGGTATGGTGGAGAGAGGAACCTGCCCGCGAGGGCTCACTCTACAAGGGATGGGTGAGGATACAGCAGGTGAGGGTAGAGCTGGTCGTACAGCGGTATGGTGGAGCGACGACCCTGCCCGCGAGGGCTCACAGTCTACAGGGGATGGGTGAGGATACAGTAGGTGAGGGTAGAGCTGGTCGTGCAGTGGTACGGTGGAGAGAGGACCCTGCCCGCGAGGGCTCACAGTCTACGAGGGATGGGTGAGGATACAGTAGGTGAGGGTAGAGCTGGTCGTACAGCGGTATGGTGGAGCGAGGATCCTGCCCGCGAGGGCTCAGTCTACAAGGGATGGGTGAGTATACAGTAGGTGAGGGTAGAGCTGGTCCTGCAGCGATATGGTGGAGCGAGGACCCTGCCCGCGAGGGCTCACAGTCTACAGGGGATGGGTGAGGATACAGTAGGTGAGGGTAGAGCTGGTCGTACAGCGGTATGGTGGAGCGAGGACCCTGCCCGCGAGGGCTCACAATCTACAAGGGATGGGTGAGGATACAGTAGGTGAGGGTAGAGCTGGTCGTGCAGCGGTATGGTGGAGCGAGGATCCTGCCCGCGAGGACTCACAGTCTACGAGGGATGGGTGATGATACAGTAGGTGAGGGTAGAGCTGGTCGTGCAGCGGTATGGTGGAGAGAGGACCCTTTCCGCGAGGGCTCACAGTCTACAGGGGATGGGTGAGGATACAGTAGGTGAGGGTAGAGCTGGTCGTGCAGTGGTACGGTGGAGAGAGGACCCTGCCCGCGAGGGCTCACAGTCTACGAGGGATGGGTGAGGATACAGTAGGTGAGGGTAGAGCTGGTCGTACAGCGGTATGGTGGAGCGAGGATCCTGCCCGTGAGGGCTCAGTCTACAAGGGATGGGTGAGGATACAGTAGGTGAGGGTAGAGCTGGTCCTGCAGCGATATGGTGGAGCGAGGACCCTGCCCGCGAGGGCTCACAGTCTACAGGGGATGGGTGAGGATACAGTAGGTGAGGGTAGAGCTGGTCGTACAGCGGTATGGTGGAGAGAGGACCCTGCCCGCGAGGGCTCACAATCTACAAGGGATGGGTGAGGATACAGTAGGTGAGGGTAGAGCTGGTCGTGCAGCGGTATGGTGGAGCGAGGACCCTGCCCGCGAGGGCTCACAATCTACGAGGAATGGGTGAGGATACAATAGGTGAGGGTAGAGCTGGTCGTGCAGCGGTATGGTGGAGCGAGGACCCTGCCCGCGAGGGCTCACAATCTACAAGGGATGGGTGAGGATACAGTAGGTGAGGGTAGAGCTGGTCGTGCAGCGGTATGGTGGAGAGAGGACCCTGCCCGCGAGGGCTCACAATCTACAGGGGATGGGTAAGGATACAGTAGGTGAGGGTAGAGCTGGTCGTGCAGCGGTATGGTGGAGCGAGGACCCTGCCCGCGAGGGCTCACAATCTACAGGGGATGCGTGAGGTTACAGTAGGTGAGGGTAGAGCTGGTCGTGCAGCGGTATGGTGGAGCGAGGATCCTGCCCGCGAGGGCTCACAGTCTACAAGGGATGGGTGAGGATACAGTAGGTGAGGGTAGAGCTGGTCGTACAGCGGTATGGTGGAGTGAGGATCCTGCCCGCAAGGGCTCAGTCTACAAGCGATGGGTGAGGATACAGTAGGTGAGGGCAGAGCTGGTCGTGCAGCGGTATGGTGGAGAGAGGACCCTGCCCGCGAGGGCTCACAGTCTACGAGGGATGGGTGAGTATACAGTAGGTGAGGGTAGAGCTGGTCGTACAGCGGTATGGTGGAGCGAGGATCCTGCCCGTGAGGGCTCAGTCTACAAGGGATGGGTGAGGATACAGTAGGTGAGGGTAGAGCTGGTCCTGCAGCGATATGGTGGAGCGAGGACCCTGCCCGCGAGGGCTCACAGTCTACAGGGGATGGGTGAGGATACAGTAGGTGAGGGTAGAGCTGGTCGTACAGCGGTATGGTGGAGAGAGGACCCTGCCCGCGAGGGCTCACAATCTACAAGGGATGGGTGAGGATACAGTAGGTGAGGGTAGAGCTGGTCGTGCAGCGGTATGGTGGAGCGAGGACCCTGCCCGCGAGGGCTCACAATCTACAAGGGATGAGTGAGGATACAGTAGGTGAGGGTAGAGCTGGTCCTGCAGCGATATGGTGGAGCGAGGACCCTGCCCGCGAGGGCTCACAGTCTACAAGGGATGGGTGAGGATACAGTAGGTGAGGGTACAGCTGGTCGTGCTGCGGTATGGTGGAGAGAGGAACCTGCCCGCGAGGTCTCAGTCTACAAGGGATGGGTGAGGATACAGCAGGTGAGGGTAGAGCTGGTCGTACAGCGGTATGGTGGAGCGACGACCCTGCCCGCGAGGGCTCACAGTCTACAGGGGATGGGTGAGGATACAGTAGGTGAGGGTAGAGGTGGTCGTGCAGTGGTACGGTGGAGAGAGGACCCTGCCCGCGAGGGCTCACAGTCTACGAGGGATGGGTGAGGATACAGTAGGTGAGGGTAGAGCTGGTCGTACAGCGGTATGGTGGAGCGAGGATCCTGCCCGCGAGGGCTCACAGTCTACAAGGGATGGGTGAGTATACAGTAGGTGAGGGTAGAGCTGGTCCTGCAGCGATATGGTGGAGCGAGGACCCTGCCCGCGAGGGCTCACAATCTACAAGGGATGGGTGAGGATACAGTAGGTGAGGGTAGAGCTGGTCGTGCAGCATTATGGTGGAGAGCGGACCCTGCCCGCGAGGGCTCACAGTCTACAGGGGATGGGTGAGGATACAGTAGGTGTGGGTAGAGCTGGTCGTGCAGCGGTATGGTGGACAGAGGACCCTGCCCGCGAGGGCTCACAGTCTACAACGGATGGGTGAGGATACAGTAGGTGAGGGCAGAGCTGGTCGTGCAGCGGTATGGTGGATCGAGGACCCTGCCCGCGAGGGCTCACAGTCTACAAGGGATGGGTGAGGATACAGTAGGTGAGGGTAGAGCTGGTCGTGCAGCAGTATGGTGGAGAGAGGACCCTGCCCGCGAGGGCTCACAGTCTACAAGGGATGGGTGAGGATACAGTAGGTGAGGGCAGAGCTGGTCGTGCAGCGGTATGGTGGAGCGAGGACCCTGCCCGCGAGGGCTCACAATCTACGAGGGATGGGTGAGGATACAGTAGGTGAGGGTAGAGCTGGTCGTGCAGCAGTATGGTGGAGCGAGGACCCTGCCCGCGAGGGCTCACAGTCTACAAGGGATGGGTGAGGATACAGTAGGTGAGGGTAGAGCTGGTCGTGCAGCAGTATGGTGGAGAGAGGACCCTGCCCGCGAGGGCTCACAATCTACAAGGGATGGGTGAGGATACAGTAGGTGAGGGTAGAGCTGGTCGTGCAGTGGTGTGGAGGAGCGAGGACCCTGCCCGCGAGGGCTCACAGTCTACAGGGGATGGGTGAGGGTACAGTAGGTGAGGGTAGAGCTGGTCATGCAGCGGTATGGTGGAGTGAGGACCCTGCCCGCGAGGGCTCACAGTCTACAGGGGATGGGTGATGATACAGTAGGTGAGGGTAGAGCTGGTCGTGCAGCGGTATGGTGGAGTGAGGACCCTGCCCGCGAGGGCTCACAATCTACAGGGGATGGGTGAGGATACAGTAGGTGGGGGTAGAGCTGGTCGTGCAGCGGTATGGTGGAGCGAGGACCCTGCCCGCGAGTGCTCACAGTCTACAGGGGATGGGTGAGGATACAGTAGGTGAGGGTAGAGCTGGTCGTGCAGCGGTGTGGTGGAGCGAGGACCCTGCCCGCGAGGGCTCACAGTCTACAGGGGATTGGTGAAGATACAGTAGGTGAGGGTAGAGCTGGTCGTGCAGCGGTATGGTGGAGCGAGGACCCTGCCCCCGTGGGCTCACAGTCTACAGGGGATGGGTGAGGATACAGTAGGTCAGGGTTGAGCTGGTCGTGCAGCGGTATGGTGGAGAGAGGACCCTGCCCACGAGGGCTCACAATCTACAGGGGATGGGTGAGGTTACAGTAGGTGAGGGTAGAGCTGGTCGTGCAGCGGTATGGTGGAGCGAGGACCCTGCCCGCGAGGGCTCACAGTCTACAAGGGATGGTGAGGATACAGTAGGTGAGGGTAGATCTGGTCGTGCAGCGGCATGGTGGAGTGAGGACCCTGCCCGCGAGGGCTCACAATCTACAAGGGATGGGTGAGGATACAGTAGGTGGGGGTAAAGCTGGTCGTACAGCGGTATGGTGGAGCGAGGACCCTGCCCACGAGGGCTCACAATCTACGAGGGATGGGTGAGGATACAGTAGGTGAGGGTAGAGCTGGTCGTGCAGCGGTATGGTGGAGCGAGGACCCTGCCCGCGAGGGCTCACAATCTACAGGGGATGGGTGAGTATACAGTAGTGAGGGTAGAGCTGGTCGTGCAGCGATATGGTGGAGCGAGGATCCTGCCCGCGAGGACTCACAGTCTACGAGGGATGGGTGATGATACAGTAGGTGAGGGTAGAGCTGGTCGTGCAGCGGTATGGTGGAGAGAGGACCCTTTCCGCGAGGGCTCACAATCTACAGGGGATGGGTGAGGATACAGTAGGTGAGGGTAGAGCTGGTCGTGCAGCGGTATGGTGGAGAGAGGACCCTGCCCGCGAGGGCTCACAATCTACAGTGGATGGGTAAGGATACAGTAGGTGAGGGTAGAGCTGGTCGTGCAGCGGTATGGTGGAGCGAGGACACTGCCCGCGAGGGCTCACAATCTACAGGGGATGCGTGAGGATACAGTAGGTGAGGGTAGAGCTGGTCGTGCAGCGGTATGGTGGAGCGAGGATCCTGCCCGCGAGGGCTCACAGTCTACAAGGGATGGGTGAGGATACAGTAGGTGAGGGTAGAGCTGGTCGTACAGCGGTATGGTGGAGTGAGGATCCTGTCCGCGAGGGCTCAGTCTACAAGGGATGGGTGAGGATACAGTAGGTGAGGGTAGAGCTGGTCGTGCAGTGGTATGGTGGAGAGAGGACCCTGCCCGCGAGGGCTCACAGTCTACGAGGGATGGGTGAGGATACAGTAGGTGAGGGTAGAGCTAGTCGTACAGCGGTATGGTGGAGCGAGGATCCTGCCCGTGAGGGCTCAGTCTACAAGGGATGGGTGAGGATACAGTAGGTGAGGGTAGAGCTGGTCCTGCAGCGATATGGTGGAGCGAGGACCCTGCCCGCGAGGGCTCACAGTCTACAGGGGATGGGTGAGGATACAGTAGGTGAGGGTAGAGCTGGTCGTACAGCGGTATGGTGGAGAGAGGACCCTGCCCGCGAGGGCTCACAATCTACAAGGGATGGGTGAGGATACAGTAGGTGAGGGTAGAGCTGGTCGTGCAGCGGTATGGTGGAGCGAGGACCCTGCCCGCGAGGGCTCACAATCTACAAGGGATGAGTGAGGATGCAGTAGGTGAGGGTAGAGCTGGTCCTGCAGCGATATGGTGGAGCGAGGACCCTGCCCGCGAGGGCTCACAGTCTACAAGGGATGGGTGAGGATACAGTAGGTGAGGGTACAGCTGTTCGTGCTGCGGTATGGTGGAGAGAGGAACCTGCCCGCGAGGGCTCAGTCTACAAGGGATGGGTGAGGATACAGCAGGTGAGGGTAGAGCTGGTCGTACAGCGTATGGTGGAGCGACGACCCTGCCCGCGAGGGCTCACAGTCTACAGGGGATGGGTGAGGATACAGTAGGTGAGGGTAGAGCTGGTCGTGCAGTGGTACGGTGGAGAGTGGACCCTGCCCGCGAGGGTTCACAGTCTACGAGGGATGGGTGAGGATACAGTAGGTGAGGGTAGAGCTGGTCGTACAGCGGTATGGTGGAGCGAGGATCCTGCCCGCGAGGGCCCAGTCTACAAGGGATGGGTGAGTATACAGTAGGTGAGGGTAGAGCTGGTCCTGCAGCGATATGGTGGAGCGAGGACCCTGCCCGCGAGGGCTCACAGTCTACAGGGGATGGGTGAGGATACAGTAGGTGAGGGTAGAGCTGGTCGTACAGCGGTATGGTGGAGCGAGGACCCTGCCCGCGAGGGCTCACAATCTACAAGGGATGGGTGAGGATACAGTAGGTGAGGGTAGAGCTGGTCGTGCAGCAGTATGGTGGAGAGAGGACCCTGCCCGCGAGGGCTCACAGTCTACAGGGGATGGGTGAGGATACAGTAGGTGAGGGTAGAGCTGGTCGTGCAGCGGTATGGTGGACAGAGGACCCTGCCCGCGAGGGCTCACAGTCTACAACGGATGGGTGAGGATACAGTAGGTGAGGGCAGAGCTGGTCGTGCAGCGGTATGGTGGATCGAGGACCCTGCCCGCGAGGGCTCACAGTCTACAAGGGATGGGTGAGGATACAGTAGGTGAGGGTAGAGCTGGTCGTGCAGCAGTATGGTGGAGAGAGGACCCTGCCCGCGAGGGCTCACAGTCTACAAGGGATGGGTGAGGATACAGTAGGTGAGGGTAGAGCTGGTCGTGCAGCAGTATGGTGGAGAGAGGACCCTGCCCGCGAGGGCTCACAGTCTACAAGGGATGGGTGAGGATACAGTAGGTGAGGGTAGAGCTGGTCGTGCAGCAGTATGGTGGAGAGAGGACCCTGCCCGCGAGGGCTCACAGTCTACAAGGGATGGGTGAGGATACAGTAGGTGAGGGTAGAGCTGGTCGTGCAGCAGTATGGTGGAGAGAGGACCCTGCCCGCGAGGGCTCACAGTCTACAAGGGATGGGTGAGGATACAGTAGGTGAGGGTAGAGCTGGTCGTGCAGCAGTATGGTGGAGAGAGGACCCTGCCCGCGAGGGCTCACAGTCTACAAGGGATGGGTGAGGATACAGTAGGTGAGGGTAGAGCTGGTCGTGCAGCGGTATGGTGGAGAGAGGACCCTGCCCGCGAGGGCTCACAATCTACAAGGGATGGGTGAGGATACAGTAGGTGAGGGTAGAGCTGGTCTTGCAGTGGTGTGGAGGAGCGAGGACCCTGCCCCCGTGGGCTCACAGTCTACAGGGGATGGGTGAGGGTACAGTAGGTGAGGGTAGAGCTGGTCATGCAGCGGTATGGTGGAGTGAGGACCCTGCCCGCGAGGGCTCACAGTCTACAGGGGATGGGTGAGGATACAGTAGGTGAGGGTAGAGCTGGTCGTGCAGCGGTATGGTGGAGCGAGGACCCTGCCCCCGTGGGCTCACAGTCTACAGGGGATGGGTGAGGATACAGTAGGTGAGGGTAGAGCTGGTCGTGCAGTGGTATGGTGGAGCGAGGACCCTGCCCGCGAGGGCTCACAATCTACAAGGGATGGGTGAGGATACAGTAGGTGAGGGTAGAGCTGGTCGTACAGCGGTATGGTGGAGCGAGGACCCTGCCCGCGAGGGCTCACAATCTACAAGGGATGGGTGAGGATACAGTAGGTGAGGGTAGAGCTGGTCGTGCAGCAGTATGGTGGAGAGAGGACCCTGCCCGCGAGGGCTCACAGTCTACAGGGGATGGGTGAGGATACAGTAGGTGAGGGTAGAGCTGGTCGTGCAGCGGTATGGTGGACAGAGGACCCTGCCCGCGAGGGCTCACAGTCTACAACGGATGGGTGAGGATACAGTAGGTGAGGGCAGAGCTGGTCGTGCAGCGGTATGGTGGATCGAGGACCCTGCCCGCGAGGGCTCACAGTCTACAAGGGATGGGTGAGGATACAGTAGGTGAGGGTAGAGCTGGTCGTGCAGCAGTATGGTGGAGAGAGGACCCTGCCCGCGAGGGCTCACAGTCTACAAGGGATGGGTGAGGATACAGTAGGTGAGGGTAGAGCTGGTCGTGCAGCAGTATGGTGGAGAGAGGACCCTGCCCGCGAGGGCTCACAGTCTACAAGGGATGGGTGAGGATACAGTAGGTGAGGGTAGAGCTGGTCGTGCAGCAGTATGGTGGAGAGAGGACCCTGCCCGCGAGGGCTCACAGTCTACAAGGGATGGGTGAGGATACAGTAGGTGAGGGTAGAGCTGGTCGTGCAGCAGTATGGTGGAGAGAGGACCCTGCCCGCGAGGGCTCACAGTCTACAAGGGATGGGTGAGGATACAGTAGGTGAGGGTAGAGCTGGTCGTGCAGCGGTATGGTGGAGAGAGGACCCTGCCCGCGAGGGCTCACAGTCTACAAGGGATGGGTGAGGATACAGTAGGTGAGGGTAGAGCTGGTCGTGCAGCGGTATGGTGGAGAGAGGACCCTGCCCGCGAGGGCTCACAATCTACAAGGGATGGGTGAGGATACAGTAGGTGAGGGTAGAGCTGGTCGTGCAGTGGTGTGGAGGAGCGAGGACCCTGCCCGCGAGGGCTCACAGTCTACAGGGGATGGGTGAGGGTAGAGCTGGTCATGCAGCGGTATGGTGAAGTGAGGACCCTGCCCGCGAGGGCTCACAGTCTACAGGGGATGGGTGAGGATACAGTAGGTGAGGGTAGAGCTGGTCGTGCAGCGGTATGGTGGAGCGAGGACCCTGCCCCCGTGGGCTCACAGTCTACAGGGGATGGGTGAGGATACAGTAGGTGAGGGTAGAGCTGGTCTTGCAGCGGTATGGTGGAGCGAGGACCCTGCCCGCGAGGGCTCACAGTCTACAGGGGATGGGTGAGGATACAGTAGGTGAGGGCAGAGCTGGTCGTACAGCGATATGGTGGAGCGAGGACCTTGCCCGCGAGGGCTCACAGTCTACAGGGGATGGGTGAGGATACAGTAGGTGAGGGTAGAGCTGGTCGTACAGCGATATGGTGGAGCGAGGACCCTGCCCGCGAGGGCTCACAGTCTACAGGGGATGGGTGAGGATACAGTAGGTGAGGGTAGAGCTGGTCATGCAGCTGTATGGTGGAGCGAGGACTCTGCCCGCGAGGGCTCACAGTCTACAGGGGATGGGTGAGGATACAGTAGGTGAGGGTAGAGCTGGTCATGCAGCTGTATGGTGGAGCGAGGACCCTGCCCGCGAGGGCTCACAGTCTACAGGGGATGGGTGAGGATACAGTAGGTGAGAGTAGAGCTGGTCATGCAGCTGTATGGTGGAGCGAGGACCCTGCCTGCGAGGGCTCACAGTCTACAGGGGATGGGTGAGGATACAGTAGGTGAGGGTAGAGCTGGTCATGCAGCGGTATGGTGGAGTGGTTTTTACTGCAGGTTGTAGGCTTGTCGGAAGAGGTGGGTCTTCAGGTTTCTTTTGAAGGTTTCCATGGTAGGCGAGAGCCTGATATGTTGGGGTAGATTGTTCCAGAGTAGGGGGGAAGCACGGGAGAAATCTTGTATGCGATTGTGGGAGGAGGAGATAAGAGGGGAATAGAGAAGGAGATCTTGTGAGGATCGGAGGCTGCGTGCAGGTATGTACCGGGAGACTAGGTCACAGATGTATGGAGGAGACAGGTTGTGGATGGCTTTGTATGCCATGGTTAGGGGTGAACTGGAGTCTCTGGGCAATGGGGAGCCAGTGAAGGGATTGACAGAGAGGAGAGGTCGGGGAATAGCGGGGGGACAGGTGGATTAGCCGAGCAGCAGAGTTTAGGATAGATTGGAGGGGTGCGGGAATGTTGGAAAAATGTTGCCAAAAAAACCTATCAGAAGCTTCCAGCACATGACATCATCATATGGGCCGTCCAGAATTATTTAAAGGCACAGTAACCTTAGTGTATGGAAACTTCTGACTTTGCAGTAAGTAATAAAAATGCCTTAAACCTTCTCTCTCTCTCATTATTCCGGCATTTGGCAAATATTAAACATTATGGTAATTGTCCTAAAACGGGAAAGGTTTATTCTGATCTCATGTCGGATATTGAGAAGAACATGGAGAAGTGTCAACTGTATATTGTACCCATAAATATTATTATGAAAAAAAAAAGAACAATAAAAGTACACATATTCTTTATGGCCGAGTCCGGAACGACCTGACCTATAAAACTGTCCCACTAGTTAACCCCTTTAGTGAACACAGTAAAAAAACAAAAAAACAAGCAAAAAACGTTGCTTTATCATTATACCGCCTTATGGTGTCAGCAATTTTTCCTATGTCATTATGAAGGTAGCGAATTTTAAGTGTGCACCATGGACAATTAGCTGCTCGAGTGCCGTCTGTTACTTGATATGGAAAAATGATAGTTCTCAAAATATTACGATGCAAAAACGAGTCTTTGCAAAAGAAAAGGTTGTTTTTTAGTGAGTGACAGCTGTCAATCATAAAAACCCGATATAAATCCAGTATTGCTGTAATCTCACCGACCTGAAGAATAAAGTCGTCTAATCGCTTGTACCGCATGAGGAACGGCGTAAAAAATAAATAAAGTCAATTCTTCACCTGCTGCTGATTTGTTCATTCTGCCTCCCAAAGATCGCAGTATGGCTCAGCGCACATTTATCCTGCGCTCTGCGCTGAGTGCTAACACTGGGGTTTCCATGTAAATCTCTGAAATATGTGATTCAGATAGAACCCCCAGTGGAAGATTCCCTGTAATGAGGCAGATGGAGGCACTGTGGACCGTCTGGCCTGTGATCCACGGTGTCCGTCTTTTTATTAGACGTGCATAAAAGTGCTGTCGGCCACAGTTTTGTAAACCTCTGAAAAAAAGGACACTGCTAAACAGAGGCCAGACAGAGTCCAGAGGGTTAGGGTTGTGTTAGGGTTAGGGTTGTGTTAGGGTGAGGGTTGTGTTAGGGTTAGGGCTGTGCTAAGGTTAGGGTTGTGTTAGGTTTAGGGTAGTGTTAGCATTAGTGTTAGGGTTAGGGTTGTGTTAGGGTTAGGGTTGTGTTAGGATTAGGGTTGTGTTAGGATTAGGGTTAGGGTTGTGTTGGGATTAGGGTTGTGTTAGGGTTAGGGCTGTGCTAAGGTTAGGGCTGTGCTAAGGTTAGGGTTGTGTTAGGATTAGGGCTGTGCTAAGGTTAGGGTTGTGTTGGGGTTAGGGTTGTGTTAGGGTTAGGGCTGTGCTAAGGTTAGGGTTGTGTTGGGGTTAGGGTTGTGTTAGGGTTAGGGTTGTGTTGGGGTTAGGGTTGTGTTAGGGTTAGGGTGTGTTGGGGTTAGGGTTGTGTTAGGGTGTGAATTAGGGTTACGGTTAGGATTAGGGCTGTGTTAGGGTTAGGGTTGTGTTAGGGTTAGGGTGTGTTGGGGTTATGGTTGTGTTAGGGTGTGAATTAGGGTTACGGTTAGGATTAGGGCTGTGTTAAGGTTAGGGTTGTGTTAGGGTTAGGGTTGTGTTAGGGTTAGGGCTGTGCTAAGGTTAGAGTTGTGTTAGCGTTAGGGTGTGTTGGGGTTAGGGTTGTGTTAGGGTGTGAATTAGGGTTACGGTTAGGATTAGAGCTGTGTTAGGGTTAGGGTTGTGTTGGGGTTAGGGTGTGTTGGGGTTAGGGTTGTGTTAGGGTGTGAATTAGGGTTACGGTTAGGATTAGGGCTGTGTTAGGGTTAGGGTTGTGATGGGGTTAGGGTGTGTTGGGGTTAGGGTGTGTTGGGGTTAGGGTTGTGTTAGGGTGTGAATTAGGGTTACGGTTAGGATTAGGGCTGTGTTAGGGTTAGGGTTGTGTTAGGGTTAGGGCTGTGCTAAGGTTAGGGTTGTGTTGTGTTAGGGTTAGGGTAGTGTTGGGGTTAGGGTAGTGTTGGGGTTAGGGTAGTGTTGCGGTCAGGGTAGTGTTACGGTTAGGGTAGTGTTACGGTTAGGGTTAGGGCTGTGCTAAGGTTAGGGTTGTGTTGTGTTGGGGTTAGGGTAGTGTTGGGGTTAGGGTAGTGTTACGGTTAGGGTAGTGTTACGGTTAGGGTTAGGGCTGTGCTAAGGTTAGGGTTGTGTTGTGTTAGGGTTAGGGTAGTGTTGGGGTTAGGGTAGTGTTGGGGTTAGGGTAGTGTTACGGTTAGGGTTAGGGCTGTGCTAAGGTTAGGGTTGTGTTGTGTTAGGGTTAGGGTAGTGTTAGGGTTAGGGCTGTGCTAAGGTTAGGGTTGTGTTGTGTTAGGGTAGTGTTAGGGTTAGGGCTGTGCTAAGGTTAGGGTTGTGTTAGGGTTAGGGTGTGTTGGGGTTAGGGTTGTGTTAGGGTGTGAATTAGGGTTACGGTTAGGATTAGGGCTGTGCTAAGGTTAGGGTAGTGTTGGGGTTAGGGTAGTGTTGGGGTTAGGGTAGTGTTGGGGTTAGGGTAGTGTTACGGTTAGGGTAGTGTTACGGTTAGGGTTAGGGCTGTGCTAAGGTTAGGGTTGTGTTGTGTTAGGGTTAGGGTAGTGTTGGGGTTAGGGTAGTGTTAGGGTTAGGGCTGTGCTAAGGTTAGGGTTGTGTTGTGTTAGGGTTAGGGTAGTGTTGGGGTTAGGGTAGTGTTGGGGTTAGGGTAGTGTTACGGTTAGGGTTAGGGCTGTGCTAAGGTTAGGGTAGTGTTAGGGTTAGGGCTGTGCTAAGGTTAGGGTTGTGTTAGGGTTAGGGTGTGTTGGGGTTAGGGTGTGAATTAGGGTTACGGTTAGGATTAGGGCTGTGTTAGGGTTAGGGCTGTATTGGGGTTGGGATTTTTCCAAAGTAAAGAAAAAAAAAATGACGTAGCTATGGCGACTAGTGTTGAGTGCAAGTGCTCGCTATTTGAGTTTGCATCAGGTACTTGGGTATGCACCGAGTATCGCGGGTGCTCGAGTGACATGCTCCAGTCTCCGCCCCGCATGTTTCACAGCTGTTATATAGCCAAAAAAACATGCGGGGATTGCCTGCCATCCAGGAGCAATCCCCGTATTTTTTTGGGGGTGTCTGACAGCCGTGAAACATGCGGGTGGGGACTGGAGCATGTCACTCGAGCACCCGCGATACTCGGTGCATACCCGAGCACCCGATGCAAACTCAAGTAGCGAGCACTTGCGCTCAAGATGACAACATATTCAAGATGATGACCTAATGTTATCAAATTCTGTGTCGTACTTCTGTGTTCAAAATGTGCACTATACACCTTGATAAAATCCTTGAGGGGTGTAGTTTCCAAAATGTGGGGGATTCCACTGTTTAGGCACATCAGGGGCTCTTCAGACGCGATGTGGCGTCCGCTCTCGATTCCAGCCAATTTTTCGTTCCAAAAGTCACACAGTGCTCCTTCCCTTCTGAACCCTGCCGAGTGCCCAAACAGTGGTTTTGCCCCCCTTATGGGGTATCAGTGTACTCAGGAGAAATTGCACAACAGTTTTTGGGGTCCATTTTCTCCTCTTACCCTTGTCAAAATAAAAAAATTGGGGCTAAAAGATCATTTTTGTGGAAAAAAGTTTGATTTCCTTATTTTCATGGCTCTAAGTTATAAACTTCTGTGAAGCACCTGGGGGTTCAGGGTGCTCTCCACACATCTAGATAAGTTCCCTAAGGGGTCTAGTTTCCAAAATGGTGTCACTTGTGGGGGGTTTCCACTGTTTAGGCACACAGGGGCTCTCCAAACGCGACATGGTGTCCACTAATTATTCCAACAAATTTTACATTCAAAAAGTCAAATGGCGCTCCTTCCCTTCTGAGCCCTGCTGGGCGTCCAAACAGTGGTTTTCCCCCACATATGGGATATCAGCGTGCTTAGGAGAAATTGGACAACAAATTTTGGGGTCCATTTTTTCCAGTTACCCCTGCGAAAATGAAAAAAAATGGGGTCTAAAGTAACATTTTTGTGAAAAAAGTTAAATATTCATTTTTTTCTTCCACATTCCAAAAATGCCTGTGAAGCACCTGAAGGGTTAATAAAGTTCTTGAATGTGGTGTTGAGCACCTTGAGGGGTGCAGTTTTTAGAATGGTGAGACACGGCCATTACACAGGGGAACATTTATAAGATTATCTCAGCACAGGGACATTTTTTTTATATCACATCCAATTGTGGAAATTATTATTATTCCAAGATCTATTGATTAAAATCAACTTTTGTTTGTGGGAAAACCCTGCGGAAACCCGGCTAAAACGCTACGTGTGCACTTAACTTTTATCTTTGTTTCCAGATTTGTGAGCTGCAGTGACAATGATGATCCAGCAGGGGTCAGTCACTGAATGCCCCTCCTGTAGCTCCAGGTACACAGCTGATGGCTCCTGCCGGGGGTCTCCTGTGCAGGTGCCGGGACCTGGGTACAGGTGGGACCTGGGTACAGGTGAGGCCTGGGTACAGGAGGGGCCGCGCAGCAGAGTGACCTCAGCTCTGGGGAAAGAGCAGGCGAGTCACGTGACACGCCCGGGGTCAAAGATCAACCAGCTGAGATGTCACCGGCAGGTACAAAGGACGCAGAGCCCAGCGACAGGTGGACACCGGAGAATGAGACGCCACAGGTGAGAGCAGACCCCCCAAAACAGCCGTACCTACAGGGTACATATATACGGGATATGCAGAGTGACTATATACAGGATATATGGGGTGATTATATACAGGGAGATTATATACAGGATATACGGGGTGATTATATACAGGGTGACTATATACAGGATATACGGGGTGATTATATACAGGGTGATTATATACAGGATATACAGGGTGATCATATACAGGGAGATTATATACAGGATATACGGGGTGATTATATACAGGGTGATTATATACAGGATATACGGGGTGATTATATACAGGGTGATTATATACAGGATATACGGGGTGATTATATACAGGGTGATTATATACAGGATATACGGGGTGATTATATACAGGGTGATTATATACAGGATATACAGGGTGATTATATACAGGGTGATTATATACAGGATATACAGGGTGATTATATACAGGGTGATTATATACAGGATATACGGGGTGATTATATACAGGGTGATTATATACAGGATATACGGGGTGATTATATACAGGGTGATTATATACAGGATATACAGGGTGATTATATACAGGGTGATTATATACAGGATATACGGGGTGATTATATACAGGGTGATTATATACAGGATATACAGGGTGATTATATACAGGGTGATTATATACAGGATATACGGGGTGATTATATACAGGGTGATTATATACAGGATATACAGGGTGATTATATACAGGGTGATTATATACAGGATATACAGGGTGATTATATACAGGGTGATTATATACAGGATATACGGGGTGATTATATACAGGGTGATTATATACAGGATATACGGGGTGATTATATACAGGGTGATTATATACAGGATATACGGGGTGATTATATACAGGGTGATTATATACAGGATATACAGGGTGATTATATACAGGGTGATTATATACAGGATATACGGGGTGATTATATACGGGGTGATTATATACAGGATATACGGGGTGATTATATACATGGTGATTATATACAGGATATACGGGGTGATTATATACAGGATATACGGGGTGATTATATACAGGATATATGGGGTGATTATATACAGGGAGATTATATACAGGATATACGGGGTGATTATATACAGGGTGATTATATACAGGATATACGGGGTGATTATATACAGGGTGATTATATACAGGATATACGGGGTGATTATATACAGGGTGATTATATACAGGATATACGGGGTGATTATATACAGGATATACGAGGTGATTATATACAGGATATACGGGGTGATTATATACAGGATATACGAGGTGATTATATACAGGGTGATTATATACAGGGTGATTATATACAGGATATACGGGGTGATTATACACAGGGTGATTATATACAGGATATACGGGGTGATTATATACAGGGTGATTATATACAGGATATACGGGGTGATTATATACAGGGTGATTATATACAGGATATACGGGGTGATTATACACAGGGTGATTATATACAGGATATACGGGGTGATTATATACAGGGTGATTATATACAGGATATACGGGGTGATTATATACAGGGTGATTATATACAGGATATACGGGGTGATTATATACAGGGTGATTATATACAGGATATACGGGGTGATTATATACAGGATATACAGGGTGATTATATACAGGGTGATTATATACAGGATATAAGGGGTGATTATATACAGGATATACAGGGTGATTATATACAGGGTGATTATATACAGGATATACGGGGTGATTATATACGGGGTGATTATATACAGGGTGATTATATACAGGATATACGAGGTGATTATATACAGGGTGATTATATACAGGATATACGGGGTCATTATATACAGGATATACAGGGTGATTACATACAGGGTGATTATATACAGGATATACGGGGTGATTATATACAGGATATATGGGGTGATTATATACAGGATATACGAGGTGATTATATACAGGGTGATTATATACAGGATATACGGGGTGATTATACACAGGGTGACTATATACAGGGTGATTATATACAGAGTGACTATATACAAGGTGATTATATACAGGATATGCGGGGTGATTATACACAGGGTGATTATATACAGGATATACGGGGTGATTATATACAGGATATACGGGGTGATTATATACAGTGTGATTATATACAGGATATACGGGGTGATTATATACAGGGTGACTATATACAGGATATACGGGGTGATTATATACAGGGTGATTATATACAGGATATACGGGGTGATTATATACGGGGTGATTATATACAGGATATACGGGGTGATTATATACAGGGTGATTATATACAGGATATATGGGGTGATTATATACAGTGTGATTATATACAGGATATATGGGGTGATTATATACAGGGTGATTATATACAGGATATACGGGGTGATTATATACAGGGTGATTATATACAGGATATACGGGGTGATTATATACGGGGTGATTATATACAGGATATACGGGGTGATTATATACAGGGTGATTATATACAGGATATACGGGGTGATTATATACAGGGTGATTATATACAGGATATACGGGGTGATTATATACAGGGTGATTATATACAGGATATACGGGGTGATTATATACAGGGTGATTATATACAGGATATACGGGGTGACTATATACAGGGTGATTATATACAGGATATACGGGGTGATTATATACAGTGTGATTATATACAGGATATACGGGGTGATTATATACAGGGTGATTATATACAGGATATACGGGGTGATTATATACAGGGTGATTATATACAGGATATACGGGGTGATTATATACAGGGTGATTATATACAGGATATACGGGGTAATTATATTAAGGGTGATTATATACAGGATATACGGGGTGATTATATACAGGGTGATTATATACAGGATATACGGGGTGATTATATACAGGGTGATTATATACAGGATATACGGGGTGATTATATACAGGATATACGGGGTGATTATATACAGGATATACGGGGTGACTATATACAGGGTGATTATATACAGGATATACGGGTGATTATATACAGGGTGATTATATACAGGATATACGGGGTGATTATATACAGGGTGATTATATACAGGATATACGGGGTGACTATATACAGGATATACGGGGTGACTATATACGGGGTGATTATATACAGGATATACGGGGTGATTATATACAGGGTGATTATATACAGGATATACGGGGTGATTATATACGGGGTGATTATATACAGGATATACGGGGTGATTATATACGGGGTGATTATATACAGGATATACGGGGTGATTATATACGGGGTGATTATATACAGGATATACGGGGTGATTATATACAGGGTGATTATATACAGGATATACGGGGTGATTATATACAGGGTGATTATATACAGGATATACGGGGTGATTATATACAGGGTGATTATATACAGGATATACGGGGTGATTATATACAGGATATACGGGGTGATTATATACAGGGTGATTATATACAGGATATACGGGGTGATTATGTACGGGGTGATTATATACAGGATATAAAGGGTGATTATATACAGAGTGATTATATACAGGATATACGGGGTGATTATATACAGGGTGATTATATACAGGATATACGGGGTGATTATATACAGGATATACGGGGTGATTATATACAGGGTGATTATATACAGGATATACAGGGTGATTATATACAGGGTGATTATATACAGGATATACGGGGTGATTATATACAGGATATACGGGGTGATTATATACAGGATATACGGGGTGACTATATACAGGGTGATTATATACAGGATATACGGGGTGATTATATACAGGGTGATTATATACAGGATATACAGGGTGATTATATACAGGGTGATTATATACAGGATATACGGGGTGATTATATACAGGATATACGGGGTGATTATATACAGGGTGATTATATACAGGATATACGGGGTGATTATATACAGGATATACGGGGTGATTATATACAGGTGATTATATACAGGATATACGGGGTGATTATATACAGGGTGATTATATACAGGATATACGGGGTGAATATATACAGGGTGATTATATACAGGATATACGGGGTGATTATATACAGGATATACGGGGTGATTATATACAGGGTGATTATATACAGGATATACGGGGTGATTATATACAGGATATACGGGGTGATTATATACAGGATATACGGGGTGATTATATACAGGGTGATTATATACAGGGTGATTATATACAGGATATACGGGGTGATTATATACAGGGTGATTATATACAGGATATACGGGGTGATTATATACAGGGTGATTATATACAGGATATACGGGGTGATTATATACAGGATATACGGGGTGATTATATACAGGGTGATTATATACAGGATATACGGGGTGATTATATACAGGGTGATTATATACAGGATATACGGGGTGATTATATACAGGGTGATTATATACAGGATATACAGGGTGATTATATACAGGATATACGGGGTGATTATATACAGGGTGATTATATACAGGATACACAGGGTGATTATATACAGGGTGATTATATACAGGATATACGGGGTGATTATATACAGGATATACGGGGTGATTATATACAGGGTGATTATATACAGGATATACGGGGTGATTATATACAGGATATACAGGGTGACTATATACGGGGTGATTATATACAGGATATACGGGGTGATTATATACAGGGTGATTATATACAGGATATACGGGGTGATTATATACAGGATATACGGGGTGATTATATACAGGATATACGGGGTGATTATATACAGGGTGATTATATACAGGATATATGGGGTGATTATATACAGGGTGATTATATACAGGATATACGGGGTGATTATATACAGGGTGATTATATACAGGATATACGGGGTGATTATATACGGGGTGATTATATACAGGATATACGGGGTGATTATATACAGGGTGATTATATACAGGATATACGGGGTGATTATATACACGGTGATTATATACAGGATATACGGGGTGATTATATACAGGGTGATTATATACAGGATATACGGGGTGATTATATACAGGGTGATTATATACAGGATATACGGGGTGACTATATACAGGGTGATTATATACAGGATATACGGGGTGATTATATACAGGGTGATTATATACAGGATATACGGGGTGATTATATACAGGGTGATTATATACAGGATATACGGGGTGATTATATACAGTGTGATTATATACAGGATATACGGGGTGATTATATACAGGGTGATTATATACAGGATATACGGGGTGATTATATACAGGGTGATTATATACAGGATATACGGGGTGATTATATACAGGGTGATTATATACAGGATATACGGGGTGATTATATACAGGGTGATTATATACAGGATATACGGGGTGATTATATACAGGATATACGGGGTGATTATATACAGGATATACGGGGTGACTATATACAGGGTGATTATATACAGGATATACGGGTGATTATATACAGGGTGATTATATACAGGATATACGGGGTGATTATATACAGGATATACGGGGTGACTATATACAGGATATACGGGGTGACTATATACGGGGTGATTATATACAGGATATACGGGGTGATTATATACAGGGTGATTATATACAGGATATACGGGGTGATTATATACGGGGTGATTATATACAGGATATACGGGGTGATTATATACGGGGTGATTATATACAGGATATACGGGGTGATTATATACAGGGTGATTATATACAGGATATACGGGGTGATTATATACAGGGTGATTATATACAGGATATACGGGGTGATTATATACAGGATATACGGGGTGATTATATACAGGGTGATTATATACAGGATATACGGGGTGATTATATACAGGATATACGGGGTGATTATATACAGGGTGATTATATACAGGATACACAGGGTGATTATATACAGGGTGATTATATACAGGATATACGGGATGACTATATACGGGGTGATTATATACAGGATATACGGGGCGATTATATACAGGATATACGGGGTGATTATATACAGGATATACGGGGTGATTATATACGGGGTGATTATATACAGGATATACGGGGTGATTATATACAGGGTGATTATATACAGGATATACGGGGTGATTATATACAGGATATACGGGGTGATTATATACAGGGTGATTATATACAGGATATACGGGGTGATTATATACAGGATATACGGGGTGATTATATACAAGATATACGGGGTGATTATATACAGGATATACGGGGTGATTATATACAGGATATACGGGGTGACTATATACGGGGTGATTATATACAGGATATACGGGGTGATTATTTACAGGGTGATTATATACAGGATATACGGGGTGATTATATACAGGATATACGGGGCGATTATATACAGGATATACGGGGTGATTATATACAGGATATACGGGGTGATTATATACAGGGTGATTATATACAGGATATACGGGGTGATTATATACAGGGTGATTATATACAGGATATAAAGGGTGATTATATACAGAGTGATTATATACAGGATATACGGGGTGATTATATACAGGGTGATTATATACAGGATATACGGGGTGATTATATACAGGATATACAGGGTGATTATATACAGGGTGATTATATACAGGATATACAGGGTGATTATATACAGGGTGATTATATACAGGATATACGGGGTGATTATATACAGGATATACGGGGTGATTATATACAGGATATACGGGGTGACTATATACAGGGTGATTATATACAGGATATACGGGGTGATTATATACAGGGTGATTATATACAGGATATACAGGGTGATTATATACAGGGTGATTATATACAGGATATACGGGGTGATTATATACAGGATATACGGGGTGATTATATACAGGGTGATTATATACAGGATATACGGGGTGATTATATACAGGATATACGGGGTGATTATATACAGGGTGATTATATACAGGATATACGGGGTGATTATATACAGGGTGATTATATACAGGATATACGGGGTGAATATATACAGGGTGATTATATACAGGATATACGGGGTGATTATATACAGGATATACGGGGTGATTATATACAGGGTGATTATATACAGGATATACGGGGTGATTATATACAGGATATACGGGGTGATTATATACAGGGTGATTATATACAGGATATACGGGGTGATTATATACAGGATATACGGGGTGATTATATACAGAGTGATTATATACAGGATATACGGGGTGATTATATACAGGGTGATTATATACAGGATATACGGGGTGATTATATACAGGGTGATTATATACAGGATATACGGGGTGATTATATACAGGATATACGGGGTGATTATATACAGGGTGATTATATACAGGATATACAGGGTGATTATATACAGGGTGATTATATACAGGATATACGGGGTGATTATATACAGGGTGATTATATACAGGATATACGGGGTGATTATATACAGTGTGATTATATACAGGATATACGGGGTGATTATATACAGGGTGATTATATACAGGATATACGGGGTGATTATATACAGGGTGATTATATACAGGATATACGGGGTGATTATATACAGGGTGATTATATACAGGATATACGGGGTGATTATATACATGGTGATTATATACAGGATATACGGGGTGATTATATACAGGGTGATTATATATGGGGTGATTATATACAGGGTGATTATATACAGGATATACGGGGTGATTATATACAGGGTGATTATATACAGGATATACGGGGTGATGATATACAGGGTGATTATATACAGGATATACGGGGTGATTATATACAGGGTGACTATATACAGGATATACGGGGTGATTATATTCAGGGTGATTATATACAGGATATACGGGGTGATTATATACAGGGTGATTATATACAGGATATACGGGGTGATTATATACAGGGTGATTATATACAGGATATACGGGGTGATTATATACAGGGTGATTATATACAGGATATACGGGGTGCTTATATACAGGGTGATTATATACAGGATATACGGGGTGATTATATACAGGATATACGGGGTGATTATATACAGGGTGATTATATACAGGATATACGGGGTGATTATATACAGGGTGATTATATACAGGATATACGGGGTGATTATATACAGGATATACGGGGTGATTATATACAGGGTGATTATATACAGGATATACAGGGTGATTATATACAGGATATACGGGGTGATTATATACAGAGTGATTATATACAGGATATACGGGGTGATTATATACAGGGTGATTATATACAGGATATACGGGGTGATTATATACAGGGTGATTATATACAGGATATACGGGGTGATTATATACAGGATATACGGGGTGATTATATACAGGGTGATTATATACAGGATATACAGGGTGATTATATATAGGGTGATTATATACAGGATATACGGGGTGATTATATACAGGGTGATTATATACAGGATATACGGGGTGATTATATACAGTGTGATTATATACAGGATATACGGGGTGATTATATACAGGGTGATTATATACAGGATATACGGGGTGATTATATACAGGGTGATTATATACAGGATATACGGGGTGATTATATACAGGGTGATTATATAAAGGATATACGGGGTGATTATATACATGGTGATTATATACAGGATATACGGGGTGATTATATACAGGATATACGGGGTGATTATATACAGGGTGATTATATACAGGATATACGGGGTGATTATATACAGGGTGATTATATACAGGATATACGGGGTGATTATATACAGGGTGACTATATACAGGATATACGGGGTGATTATATACAGGGTGATTATATACAGGATATACGGGGTGATTATATACAGGGTGATTATATACAGGATATACGGGGTGATTATATACAGGGTGATTATATACAGGATATACGGGGTGATTATATACAGGGTGATTATATACAGGATATACGGGGTGATTATATACAGGATATACGGGGTGATTATATACAGGGTGATTATATACAGGATATACAGGGTGATTATATACAGGGTGATTATATACAGGATATACGGGGTGATTATATACAGGGTGATTATATACAGGATATACGGGGTGATTATATACAGAGTGATTATATACAGGATATACGGGGTGATTATATACATGGTGATTATATACAGGATATACGGGATGATTATATACAGGGTGATTATATACGGGGTGATTATATACAGGGTGATTATATACAGGATATACGGGGTGATTATATACAGGATATACGGGGTGATTATATACAGGGTGATTATATACAGGATATACGGGGTGATTATATACGGGGTGATTATATACAGGATATACGGGGTGATTATATACAGGGTGATTATATACAGGATATACAGGGTGATTATATACAGGGTGATTATATACAGGATATACAGGGTGATTATATACAGGGTGATTATATACAGGATATACGGGGTGATTATATACAGGGTGATTATATACAGGATATACGGGGTGATTATATACAGGGTGATTATATACAGGATATACGGGGTGATTATATACAGGATATACGGGGTGATTATATACAGGATATACGGGGTGATTATATACAGGGTGACTATATACAGGATATACGGGGTGATTATATACAGGGTGATTATATACAGGATATACGGGGTGATTATATACTGGGTGATTATATACAGGATATATGGGGTGATTATATACGGGGTGATTATATACAGGATATACGGGGTGATTATATACAGGGTGATTATATACAGGATATACAGGGTGATTATATACGGGGTGATTATATACAGGATATACGAGGTGATTATATACAGGGTGATTATATACAGGATATACGGGGTGATTATATACAGGATATACGGGGTGATTATATACAGGGTGATTATATACAGGATATACAGGGTGATTATATACAGGGTGACTATATACAGGATATATGGGGTGATTATATACAGGGTGACTATATACAGGATATACGGGGTGATTATATACAGGGTGATTATATACAGGATATACAGGGTGATTATATACAGGATATACGGGGTGACTATATACGGGGTGATTATATACAGGATATACGGGGTGATTATATACAGGGTGATTATATACAGGATATACATGGTGATTATATACAGGGTGATTATATACAGGATATACGGGGTGATTATATACAGGATATACGGGGTGATTATATACAGGATATACGGGGTGACTATATACAGGGTGATTATATACAGGATATACGGGGTGATTATATACAGGGTGATTATATACAGGATATACGGGGTGATTATATACAGGGTGATTATATACAGGATCTACGGGGTGATTATATACAGGATATACGGGGTGACTATATACGGGGTGATTATATACAGGATATACGGGGTGATTATATACAGGGTGATTATATACAGGATATACAGGGTGATTATATACAGGGTGATTATATACAGGATATACGGGGTGAATATATACAGGGTGATTATATACAGGATATACGGGGTGATTATATACAGGATATACGGGGTGATTATATACAGGGTGATTATATACAGGATATACGGGGTGATTATATACAGGGTGATTATATACAGGATACACAGGGTGATTATATACAGGGTGATTATATACAGGATATACGGGGTGATTATATACAGGGTGATTATATACAGGATATACGGGGTGATTATATACAGGGTGATTATATACAGGATATACGGGGTGATTATTTACAGGATATTCGGGGTGATTATATACAGGATATACGGGGTGATTATATACAGGATATAGGGGGGATTATATACAGGATATACGGGTGATTATATACATGATATACGGGGTGATTATATACAGGGTGATTATATACAGGACATACGGGGTGACTATATACGGGGTGATTATATACAGGGTGATTATATACAGGATATACGGGGTGATTATATACAGGGTGATTATATACAGGACATACGGGGTGACTATATACGGGGTGATTATATACAGGATATACAGGGTGATTATATACAGGGTGACTATATACAGGATTTACGGGATGATTATATACAGGGTGACTATAGACAGGATATACGGGGTGATTATATACAGGGTGATTATATACAGGATATACGGGGTGATTATATACAGGGTGATTATATACAGGATATACAGGGTGATTATATACAGGATATACGGGGTGATTATATACAGGGTGACTATATACAGGATTTACGGGATGATTATATACAGGGTGACTATAGACAGGATATACGGGGTGATTATATACAGGGTGATTATATACAGGATATACGGGGTGATTATATACAGGATATACGGGGTGATTATATACAGGATATATGGGGTGATTATATACGGGGTGATTATATACAGGATATAAGGGGTGATTATATACAGGGTGACTATATACAGGATATACGGGGTGATTATATACAGGATATACGGGGTGATTATATACAGGATATATGGGGTGATTATATACGGGGTGATTATATACAGGATATAAGGGGTGATTATATACAGGGTGACTATATACAGGATATACGGGGTGATTATATACAGGGTGATTATATACAGGATATACGGGGTGATTATATACAGGGTGATTATATACAGGATATACAGGGTGATTATATACAGGGTGATTATATACAGGATATACGGGGTGAATATATACAGGGTGATTATATACAGGATATACGGGGTGATTATATACAGGATATACGGGGTGATTATATACAGGGTGATTATATACAGGATATACGGGGTGATTATATACAGGATATACGGGGTGATTATATACAGGGTGATTATATACAGGATATACGGGGTGATTATATACAGGATATACGAGGTGATTATATACAGGATATACGGGGTGATTATATACAGGGTGATTATATACAGGATATACGGGGTGATTATATACAGGGTGTTTATATACAGGATATACGGGGTGATTATATACAGGATATACGGGGTGATTATATACAGGGTGATTATATACAGGATATACGGGGTGATTATATACAGGGTGATTATATACAGGATATACGGGGTGATTATATACAGGGTGATTATATACAGGATATACAGGGTGATTATATACAGGATATACGGGGTGACTATATACGGGGTGATTATATACAGGATATACGGGGTGATTATATACAGGATATACGGGGTGATTATATACAGGATATACGGGGTGATTATATACAGGGTGATTATATACAGGATATACGGGGTGATTATATACAGGATACACAGGGTGATTATATACAGGGTGATTATATACAGGATATACGGGGTGATTATATACAGGATATACGGGGTGATTATATACAGGGTGATTATATACAGGATATACGGGGTGATTATATACAGAACATACGGGGTGACTATATACGGGGTGATTATATACAGGATATACGGGGTGATTATATACAGGATATACGGGGTGATTATATACAGGATATACGGGGTGATTATATACAGGGTGATTATATACAGGATATACGGGGTGATTATATACAGGGTGATTATATACAGGATATACGGGGTGATTATATACAGGGTGACTATATACAGGATATACGGGGTGATTATATACAGGATATACGGGGTGATTATATACAGGGTGATTATATACAGGATATACGGGGTGATTATATACAGGGTGATTATATACAGGATATACAGGGTGATTATATACAGGATATACGGGGTGATTATATACAGGGTGATTATATACAGGATACACAGGGTGATTATATACAGGGTGATTATATACAGGATATACGGGGTGATTATATACAGGATATACGGGGTGATTATATACAGGGTGATTATATACAGGATATACGGGGTGATTATATACAGGACATACGGGGTGACTATATACGGGGTGATTATATACAGGGTGATTATATACAGGATATACGGGGTGATTATATACAGGATATACGGGGTGATTATATACAGGGTGATTATATACAGGATATACGGGGTGATTATATATGGGGTGATTATATACAGGATATACGGGGTGATTATATACAGGGTGATTATATACAGGATATACGGGGTGATTATATACAGGATATACGGGGTGATTATATACAGGATATACGGGGTGACTATATACAGGGTGATTATATACAGGATATACGGGGTGATTATATACAGGGTGATTATATACAGGATATACGGGGTGATTATATACAGGGTGATTATATACAGGATCTACGGGGTGATTATATACAGGATATACGGGGTGACTATATACGGGGTGATTATATACAGGATATACGGGGTGATTATATACAGGGTGATTATATACAGGATATACAGGGTGATTATATACAGGGTGATTATATACAGGATATACGGGGTGAATATATACAGGGTGATTATATACAGGATATACGGGGTGATTATATACAGGATATACGGGGTGATTATATACAGGGTGATTATATACAGGATATACGGGGTGATTATATACAGGGTGATTATATACAGGATACACAGGGTGATTATATACAGGGTGATTATATACAGGATATACGGGGTGATTATATACAGGGTGATTATATACAGGATATACGGGGTGATTATATACAGGGTGATTATATACAGGATATACGGGGTGATTATTTACAGGATATTCGGGGTGATTATATACAGGATATACGGGGTGATTATATACAGGATATAGGGGGGATTATATACAGGATATACGGGTGATTATATACATGATATACGGGGTGATTATATACAGGGTGATTATATACAGGACATACGGGGTGACTATATACGGGGTGATTATATACAGGGTGATTATATACAGGATATACGGGGTGATTATATACAGGGTGATTATATACAGGACATACGGGGTGACTATATACGGGGTGATTATATACAGGATATACAGGGTGATTATATACAGGGTGACTATATACAGGATTTACGGGATGATTATATACAGGGTGACTATAGACAGGATATACGGGGTGATTATATACAGGGTGATTATATACAGGATATACGGGGTGATTATATACAGGGTGATTATATACAGGATATACAGGGTGATTATATACAGGATATACGGGGTGATTATATACAGGGTGACTATATACAGGATTTACGGGATGATTATATACAGGGTGACTATAGACAGGATATACGGGGTGATTATATACAGGGTGATTATATACAGGATATACGGGGTGATTATATACAGGATATACGGGGTGATTATATACAGGATATATGGGGTGATTATATACGGGGTGATTATATACAGGATATAAGGGGTGATTATATACAGGGTGACTATATACAGGATATACGGGGTGATTATATACAGGATATATGGGGTGATTATATACAGGATATATGGGGTGATTATATACGGGGTGATTATATACAGGATATAAGGGGTGATTATATACAGGGTGACTATATACAGGATATACGGGGTGATTATATACAGGGTGATTATATACAGGATATACGGGGTGATTATATACAGGGTGATTATATACAGGATATACAGGGTGATTATATACAGGGTGATTATATACAGGATATACGGGGTGAATATATACAGGGTGATTATATACAGGATATACGGGGTGATTATATACAGGATATACGGGGTGATTATATACAGGGTGATTATATACAGGATATACGGGGTGATTATATACAGGATATACGGGGTGATTATATACAGGGTGATTATATACAGGATATACGGGGTGATTATATACAGGATATACGAGGTGATTATATACAGGATATACGGGGTGATTATATACAGGGTGATTATATACAGGATATACGGGGTGATTATATACAGGGTGATTATATACAGGATATACGGGGTGATTATATACAGGATATACGGGGTGATTATATACAGGGTGATTATATACAGGATATACGGGGTGATTATATACAGGGTGATTATATACAGGATATACGGGGTGATTATATACAGGGTGATTATATACAGGATATACAGGGTGATTATATACAGGATATACGGGGTGACTATATACGGGGTGATTATATACAGGATATACGGGGTGATTATATACAGGATATACGGGGTGATTATATACAGGATATACGGGGTGATTATATACAGGGTGATTATATACAGGATATACGGGGTGATTATATACAGGATACACAGGGTGATTATATACAGGGTGATTATATACAGGATATACGGGGTGATTATATACAGGATATACGGGGTGATTATATACAGGGTGATTATATACAGGATATACGGGGTGATTATATACAGAACATACGGGGTGACTATATACGGGGTGATTATATACAGGATATACGGGGTGATTATATACAGGATATACGGGGTGATTATATACAGGATATACGGGGTGATTATATACAGGGTGATTATATACAGGATATACGGGGTGATTATATACAGGGTGATTATATACAGGATATACGGGGTGATTATATACAGGGTGACTATATACAGGATATACGGGGTGATTATATACAGGATATACGGGGTGATTATATACAGGGTGATTATATACAGGATATACGGGGTGATTATATACAGGGTGATTATATACAGGATATACAGGGTGATTATATACAGGATATACGGGGTGATTATATACAGGGTGATTATATACAGGATACACAGGGTGATTATATACAGGGTGATTATATACAGGATATACGGGGTGATTATATACAGGATATACGGGGTGATTATATACAGGGTGATTATATACAGGATATACGGGGTGATTATATACAGGACATACGGGGTGACTATATACGGGGTGATTATATACAGGGTGATTATATACAGGATATACGGGGTGATTATATACAGGATATACGGGGTGATTATATACAGGGTGATTATATACAGGATATACGGGGTGATTATATATGGGGTGATTATATACAGGATATACGGGGTGATTATATACAGGGTGATTATATACAGGATATACGGGGTGATTATATACAGGATATACGGGGTGATTATATACAGGGTGATTATATACAGGATATACGGGGTGATTATATACAGTGTGATTATATACAGGATATACGGGGTGATTATATACAGGGTGATTATATACAGGATATACGGGGTGATTATATACAGGGTGATTATATACAGGATATACGGGGTGATTATATACAGGATATACAGGGTGAATATATACAGGGTGATTATATACAGGATATACGGGGTGATTATATACATGGTGATTATATACAGGATATACGGGGTGATTATATACAGGGTGATTATATACAGGATATACGGGGTGATTATATACAGGGTGATTATATACAGGATATACGGGGTGATTATATACGGGGTGATTATATACAGGATATACGGGGTGATTATATACAGGGTGATTATATACAGGATATACAGGGTGATTATATACAGGGTGATTATATACAGGATATACGGGGTGATTATATACAGGGTGATTATATACAGGATATACAGGGTGATTATATACAGGGTGATTATACACAGGATATACGGGGTGATTATATACAGGGTGATTATATACAGGATATACGGGGTGATTATATACAGGGTGATTATATACAGGATATACGGGGTGATTATATACTGGGTGATTATATACAGGATATATGGGGTGATTATATACGGGGTGATTATATACAGGATATACGGGGTGATTATATACAGGGTGATTATATACAGGATATACGGGGTGATTATATACAGGGTGATTATATACAGGATATACAGGGTGATTATATACAGGATATACAGGGTGATTATATACAGGGTGATTATATACAGGATATACGGGGTGATTATATACAGGGTGATTATATACAGGATATACGGGGTGATTATATACAGGGTGATTATATACAGGATATACGGGGTGATTATATACAGGATATACGGGGTGATTATATACAGGATATACGGGTTGATTATATACGGGGTGATTATATACAGGATATACGGGGTGATTATATACAGGGTGATTATATACAGGATATATGGGGTGATTATATACGGGGTGATTATATGCAGGATATACGGGGTGATTATATACAGGGTGATTATATACAGGATATACGGGGTGATTATATACAGGGTGATTATATACAGGATATACAGGGTGATTATATACGGGGTGATTATATACAGGATATACGAGGTGATTATATACAGGGTGATTATATACAGGATATACGGGGTGATTATATACAGGATATACGAGGTGATTATATACAGGGTGATTATATACAGGATATACAGGGTGATTATATACAGGGTGACTATATACAGGATTTACGGGATGATTATATACAGGGTGACTATATACAGGATATACGGGGTGATTATATACAGGGTGATTATATACAGGATATACAGGGTGATTATATACAGGGTAACTATATACAGGATATACGGGGTGATTATATACAGGGTGACTATATACAGGATATACGGGGTGATTATATACTGGGTGATTATATACAGGATATATAGGGTGATTATATACGGGGTGATTATATACAGGATATACGGGGTGATTATATACAGGGTGATTATATACAGGATATACGGGGTGATTATATACAGGGTGATTATATACAGGATATACAGGGTGATTATATACAGGGTGATTATATACAGGATATACGGGGTGATTATATACAGGGTGATTATATACAGGATATACAGGGTGATTATATACAGGGTGATTATATACAGGATATACGGGGTGATTATATACAGGGTGATTATATACAGGATATACGGGGTGATTATATACTGGGTGATTATATACAGGATATATAGGGTGATTATATACGGGGTGATTATATACAGGATATACGGGGTGATTATATACAGGGTGATTATATACAGGATATACGGGGTGATTATATACAGGGTGATTATATACAGGATATACAGGGTGATTATATACGGGGTGATTATATACAGGATATACGAGGTGATTATATACAGGGTGATTATATACAGGATATACGGGGTGATTATATACAGGATATACGAGGTGATTATATACAGGGTGATTATATACAGGATATACAGGGTGATTATATACAGGGTGACTATATACAGGACATACGGGGTGATTATATACAGGGTGACTATATACAGGATATACGGGGTGATTATATACAGGGTGATTATATACAGGATATACGGGGTGATTATATACAGGGTGATTATATACAGGATATACAGGGTGATTATATACAGGGTGACTATATACAGGATATACGGGGTGATTATATACAGGGTGACTATATACAGGATATACGGGGTGATTATATACAGGGTGATTATATACAGGATATACGGGGTGATTATATACAGGGTGATTATATACAGGATATACAGGGTGATTATATACAGGGTGATTATATACAGGATATACGGGGTGATTATATACAGGGTGATTATATACAGGATATACGGGGTGATTATATACAGGATATACGGGGTGACTATATACGGGGTGATTATATACAGGATATACGGGGTGATTATATACAGGGTGATTATATACAGGATATACAGGGTGATTATATACAGGGTGATTATATACAGGATATACGGGGTGATTATATACAGGATATACGGGGTGACTATATACAGGGTGATTATATACAGGATATACGGGGTGATTATATACAGGGTGATTATATACAGGATATACGGGGTGATTATATACAGGATATACGGGGTGATTATATACAGGGTGATTATATACATCATATACAGGGTGATTATATACAGGGTGATTATATACAGGATATACGGGGTGATTATATACAGGGTGATTATATACAGGATATACGGGGTGATTATATACAGTGTGATTATATACAGGATATACGGGGTGATTATATACAGGGTGATTATATACAGGATATACGGAGTGATTATATACAGGGTGATTATATACAGGATATACGGGGTGATTATATACAGGGTGATTATATACAGGATATACGGGGTGATTATATACATGGTGATTATATACGGGATATACGGGGTGATTATATACAGGGTGATTATATACAGGATATACGGGGTGATTATATACAGGGTGATTATATACAGGATATACGGGGTGATTATATACGGGGTGATTATATACAGGATATACGGGGTGATTATATACAGGGTGATTATATACAGGATATACAGGGTGATTATATACAGGGTGATTATATACAGGATATACGGGGTGATTATATACAGGGTGATTATATACAGGATATACAGGGTGATTATATACAGGGTGATTATACACAGGATATACGGGGTGATTATATACAGGGTGATTATATACAGGATATACGGGGTGATTATATACAGGGTGATTATATACAGGATATACGGGGTGATTATATACAGGGTGATTATATACAGGATATACAGGGTGATTATATACAGGATATACAGGGTGATTATATACAGGGTGATTATATACAGGATATATGGGGTGATTATATACGGGGTGATTATATACAGGATATACGGGGTGATTATATACAGGGTGATTATATACAGGATATACGGGGTGATTATATACAGGGTGATTATATACAGGATATACAGGGTGATTATATACAGGATATACAGGGTGATTATATACAGGGTGATTATATACAGGATATACGGGGTGATTATATACAGGGTGATTATATACAGGATATACGGGGTGATTATATACAGGGTGATTATATACAGGATATACGGGGTGATTATATACTGGGTGATTATATACAGGATATATGGGGTGATTATATACGGGGTGATTATATGCAGGATATACGGGGTGATTATATACAGGGTGATTATATACAGGATATACGGGGTGATTATATACAGGGTGATTATATACAGGATATACAGGGTGATTATATACGGGGTGATTATATACAGGATATACGAGGTGATTATATACAGGGTGATTATATACAGGATATACGGGGTGATTATATACAGGATATACGAGGTGATTATATACAGGGTGATTATATACAGGATATACAGGGTGATTATATACAGGGTGACTATATACAGGATTTACGGGATGATTATATACAGGGTGACTATATACAGGATATACGGGGTGATTATATACAGGGTGATTATATACAGGATATACAGGGTGATTATATACAGGGTAACTATATACAGGATATACGGGGTGATTATATACAGGGTGACTATATACAGGATATACGGGGTGATTATATACTGGGTGATTATATACAGGATATATAGGGTGATTATATACGGGGTGATTATATACAGGATATACGGGGTGATTATATACAGGGTGATTATATACAGGATATACGGGGTGATTATATACAGGGTGATTATATACAGGATATACAGGGTGATTATATACAGGGTGATTATATACAGGATATACGGGGTGATTATATACAGGGTGATTATATACAGGATATACAGGGTGATTATATACAGGGTGATTATATACAGGATATACGGGGTGATTATATACAGGGTGATTATATACAGGATATACAGGGTGATTATATACAGGGTGACTATATACAGGATATACGGGGTGATTATATACAGGGTGACTATATACAGGATATACGGGGTGATTATATACAGGGTGATTATATACAGGATATACGGGGTGATTATATACAGGGTGATTATATACAGGATATACAGGGTGATTATATACAGGGTGATTATATACAGGATATACGGGGTGATTATATACAGGGTGATTATATACAGGATATACGGGGTGATTATATACAGGATATACGGGGTGACTATATACGGGGTGATTATATACAGGATATACGGGGTGATTATATACAGGGTGATTATATACAGGATATACAGGGTGATTATATACAGGGTGATTATATACAGGATATACGGGGTGATTATATACAGGATATACGGGGTGACTATATACAGGGTGATTATATACAGGATATACGGGGTGATTATATACAGGGTGATTATATACAGGATATACGGGGTGATTATATACAGGATATACGGGGTGATTATATACAGGGTGATTATATACAGGATATACGGGGTGATTATATACAGGGTGATTATATACAGGATATACAGGGTGATTATATACAGGGTGATTATATACATCATATACAGGGTGATTATATACAGGGTGATTATATACAGGATATACGGGGTGATTATATACAGGGTGATTATATACAGGATATACGGGGTGATTATATACAGTGTGATTATATACAGGATATACGGGGTGATTATATACAGGGTGATTATATACAGGATATACGGAGTGATTATATACAGGGTGATTATATACAGGATATACGGGGTGATTATATACAGGGTGATTATATACAGGATATACGGGGTGATTATATACATGGTGATTATATACAGGATATACGGGGTGATTATATACAGGGTGATTATATACGGGGTGATTATATACAGGGTGATAATATACAGGATATACGGGGTGATTATATACAGGATATACGGGGTGATTATATACAAGGTGATTATATACAGGATATACGGGGTGATTATATACAGGGTGATTATATACAGGATATACGGGGTGATTATATACAGGGTGATTATATACAGGATATACGGGGTGATTATATACTGGGTGATTATATAAAGGATATATAGGGTGATTATATACGGGGTGATTATATACAGGATATAGGGGGTGATTATATACAGGGTGATTATATACAGGATATACAGGGTGATTATATACAGGGTGATTATATACAGGATATACGGGGTGATTATATACAGGGCGATTATATACAGGATATACGGGGTGATTATATACAGGGTGATTATATACAGGATATACGGGGTGATTATATACTGGGTGATTATATACAGGATATATAGGGTGATTATATACGGGGTGATTATATACAGGATATACGGGGTGATTATATACAGGGTGATTATATACAGGATATACGGGGTGATTATATACAGGGTGATTATATACAGGATATACAGGGTGATTATATACGGGGTGATTATATACAGGATATACGAGGTGATTATATACAGGGTGATTATATACAGGATATACGGGGTGATTATATACAGGATATACGAGGTGATTATATACAGGGTGATTATATACAGGATATACAGGGTGATTATATACAGGGTGACTATATACAGGATATACGGGGTGATTATATACAGGGTGACTATATACAGGATATACGGGGTGATTATATACAGGGTGATTATATACAGGATATACGGGGTGATTATATACAGGGTGATTATATACAGGATATACAGGGTGATTATATACAGGGTGACTATATACAGGATATACGGGGTGATTATATACAGGGTGACTATATACAGGATATACGGGGTGATTATATACAGGGTGATTATATACAGGATATACGGGGTGATTATATACAGGGTGATTATATACAGGATATACAGGTTGATTATATACAGGGTGATTATATACAGGATATACGGGGTGATTATATACAGGATATACGGGGTGACTATATACGGGGTGATTATATACAGGATATACGGGGTGATTATATACAGGATATACGGGGTGACTATATACGGGGTGATTATATACAGGATATACGGGGTGATTATATACAGGATATACGGGGTGACTATATACGGGGTGATTATATAAAGGGTGATTATATACAGGATATACAGGGTGATTATATACAGGGTGATTATATACAGGATATACGGGGTGATTATATACAGGATATACGGGGTGACTATATACGGGGTGATTATATACAGGATATACGGGGTGATTATATACAGGGTGATTATATACAGGATATACGGGGTGATTATATACGGGGTGATTATATACAGGATATACGGGGTGATTATATACAGGGTGATTATATACAGGATATACAGGGTGATTATATACGGGGTGATTATATACAGGATATACGAGGTGATTATATACAGGGTGATTATATACAGGATATACGGGGTGATTATATACAGGATATACGGGGTGATTATATACAGGGTGATTATATACAGGATATACAGGGTGATTATATACAGGGTGACTATATACAGGATATATGGGGTGATTATATACAGGGTGACTATATACAGGATATACGGGGTGATTATATACAGGGTCATTATATGCAGGATATACGGGGTGATTATATACAGGGTGATTATATACAGGATATACGGGGTGATTATATACAGGATATACCGGGTGATTATATACAGGGTGATTATATACAGGATATACGGGGTGATTATATACAGGGTGATTATATACAGGATATACGGGGTGATTATATACAGGGTGATTATATACAGGATATACGGGGTGATTATATACAGGGTGATTATATACAGGATATACGGGGTGATTATATACAGGGTGATTATATACAGGATATACGGGGTGATTATATACTGGGTGATTATATACAGGATATATGGGGTGATTATATACGGGGTGATTATATACAGGATATACGGGGTGATTATATACAGGGTGATTATATACGGGGTGATTATATACAGGGTGATTATATACAGGATATACAGGGTGATTATATACGGGGTGATTATATACAGGATATACGAGGTGATTATATACAGGATATACGGGGTGATTATATACAGGGTGATTATATACAGGATATACGGGGTGATTATATACAGGATATACGGGGTGATTATATACAGGGTGATTATATACAGGATATACAGGGTGATTATATACAGGGTGATTATATACAGGATATACAGGGTGATTATATACAGGGTGATTATATACAGGATATACAGGGTGATTATATACAGGGTGATTATATACAGGATATACAGGGTGATTATATACAGGGTGACTATATACAGGATATATGGGGTGATTATATACAGGGTGACTATATACAGGATATACAGGGTGATTATATACAGGGTGATTATATACAGGATATACAGGGTGACTATATACAGGATATACGGGGTGATTATATACAGGGTGATTATATACAGGATATACAGGGTGATTATATACAGGATATACAGGGTGATTATATACAGGGTGATTATATACAGGATATACGGGGTGATTATATACAGGGTGATTATATACAGGATATACGGGGTGACTATATACGGGGTGATTATATACAGGATATACGGGGTGATTATATACAGGATATACGGGGTGATTATATACAGGGTGATTATATACAGGGTGATTATATACAGGATATACGGGGTGATTATATACAGGGTGATTATATACAGGATATACAGGGTGATTATATACAGGGTGATTATATACAGGATATACATGGTGATTATATACAGGGTGATTATATACAGGATATACGGGGTGATTATATACAGGATATACGGGGTGATTATATACAGGATATACGGGGTGACTATATACAGGGTGATTATATACAGGATATACGGGGTGATTATATACAGGGTGATTATATACAGGATATACGGGGTGATTATATACAGGGTGATTATATACAGGATATACGGGGTGATTATATACAGGATATACGGGTGACTATATACGGGGTGATTATATACAGGATATACGGGGTGATTATATACAGGGTGATTATATACAGGATATACAGGGTGATTATATACAGGGTGATTATATACAGGATATACGGGGTGAATATATACAGGGTGATTATATACAGGATATACGGGGTGATTATATACAGGATATACGGGGTGATTATATACAGGGTGATTATATACAGGATATACGGGGTGATTATATACAGGGTGATTATATACAGGATACACAGGGTGATTATATACAGGGTGATTATATACAGGATATACGGGGTGATTATATACAGGGTGATTATATACAGGATATACGGGGTGATTATATACAGGGTGATTATATACAGGATATACGGGGTGATTATATACAGGATATACGGGGTGATTATATACAGGATATACGGGGTGATTATATACAGGATATAGGGGGGATTATATACAGGATATACGGGGTGATTATATACATGATATACGGGGTGATTATATACAGGGTGATTATATACAGGATATACGGGGTGATTGTATACAGGGTGATTATATACAGGATATACGGGGTGATTATATACAGGGTGATTATATACAGGATATACGGGGTGATTATATACAGAGTGATTATATACAGGATATACGGGGTGATTATATACAGGGTGATTATATACAGGATATACGGGGTGATTATATACAGAGTGATTATATACAGGATATACGGGGTGATTATATACAGGGTGATTATATACAGGATATACGGGGTGATTATATACAGGATATACGGGGTGATTATATACAGGGAGATTATATACAGGATATACGGGGTGATTATATAAAGAGTGATTATATACAGGATATACGGGGTGATTATATACAGGGTGATTATATACAGGATATACGGGGTGATTATATACAGGATATACGGGGTGATTATATACAGGGTGATTATATACAGGATATACGGGGTGATTATATACAGCGAGATTATATACAGGATATACGGGGTGATTATATACAGGGTGATTATATACAGGATATACGGGGTGATTATATACAGCGAGATTATATACAGGATATACGGGGTGATTATATACAGGGTGATTATATACAGGATATACGGGGTGATTATATACAGGGTGATTATATACAGGATATACGGGGTGATTATATACAGGGTGATTATATACAGGATATACGGGGTGATTATATACAGGGTGATTATATACAGGATATACGGGGTGATTATATACAGGGTGATTATATACAGGATATACGGGGTGATTATATACAGGGTGATTATATACAGGATATACGGGGTGATTATATACAGGGTGATTATATACAGGATATACGGGGTGATTATATACAGGGTGATTATATACAGGATATACAAAGTGATTATATACAGGGTGATTATATACAGGATATACGGGGTGATTATATACAGGGTGATTATATACAGGGTATACGGGGTGATTATATACAGGATATACGGGGTGATTATATACAGGATATACGGGGTGATTATATACAGGGTGATTATATACAGGATACACAGGGTGATTATATACAGGGTGATTATATACAGGATATACGGGGTGATTATATACAGGGTGATTATATACAGGATATACGGGGTGATTATATACAGGGTGATTATATACAGGATATACGGGGTGATTATATACAGGATATACGGGGTGATTATATACAGGATATACGGGGTGATTATATACAGGATATAGGGAGGGATTATATACAGGATATACGGGGTGATTATATACATGATATACGGGGTGATTATATACAGGGTGATTATATACAGGATATACGGGGTGATTATATACAGGGTGATTATATACAGGATATACGGGGTGATTATATACAGGGTGATTATATACAGGATATATGGGGTGATTATATACAGAGTGATTATATACAGGATATACGGGGTGATTATATACAGGGTGATTATATACAGGATATACGGGGTGATTATATACAGAGTGATTATATACAGGATATACGGGGTGATTATATACAGGGTGATTATATACAGGATATACGGGGTGATTATATACAGGATATACGGGGTGATTATATACAGGGTGATTATATACAGGATATACGGGGTGATTATATACAGAGTGATTATATACAGGATATACGGGGTGATTATATACAGGGTGATTATATACAGGATATACGGGGTGATTATATACAGGATATACGGGGTGATTATATACAGGGTGATTATATACAGGATATACAGGGTGATTATATACAGGGTGATTATATACAGGATATACGGGGTGATTATATACAGGGTGATTATATACAGGATATACGGGGTGATTATATACAGTGTGATTATATACAGGATATACGGGGTGATTATATACAGGGTGATTATATACAGGATATACGGGGTGATTATATACAGGGTGATTATATACAAGATATACAGGGTGATTATATACAGGATATACGGGGTGATTATATACAGAGTGATTATATACAGGATATACGGGGTGATTATATACAGGGTGATTATATACAGGATATACGGGGTGATTATATACAGAGTGATTATATACAGGATATACGGGGTGATTATATACAGGGTGATTATATACAGGATATACGGGGTGATTATATACAGGATATACGGGGTGATTATATACAGGGTGATTATATACAGGATATACAGGGTGATTATATACAGGGTGATTATATACAGGATATACGGGGTGATTATATACAGGGTGATTATATACAGGATATATGGGGTGATTATATACAGTGTGATTATATACAGGATATACGGGGTGATTATATACAGGGTGATTATATACAGGATATACGGGGTGATTATATACAGGGTGATTATATACAGGATATACGGGGTGATTATATACAGGGTGATTATATACAGGATATACGGGGTGATTATATACAGGGTGATTATATACAGGATATACGGGGTGATTATATACAGGGTGATTATATACAGGATATACGGGGTGATTATATACAGGGTGATTATATACAGGATATACGGGGTGATTATATACAGGATATACGGGGTGATTATATACAGGATATACGGGGTGATTATATACAGGATATACGGGGTGATTATATACAGGGTGATTATATACAGGATATACGGGGTGATTATATACAGGGTGATTATATACAGGATATACGGGGTGATTATATACAGGATATACGGGGTGATTATATACAGGGTGATTATATACAGGATATACGGGGTGATTATATACAGGATATACGGGGTGATTATATACAGGATGTACGGGGTGATTATATACAGGGTGGTTATATACAGGATATACAGGGTGATTATATACAGGGTGATTATATACAGGATATACGGGGTGATTATATACAGGGTGATTATATACAGGATATACGGGGTGATTATATACAGGGTGATTATATACAGGATATACGGGGTGATTATATACAGTGTGATTATATACAGGATATACGGGGTGATTATATACAGGGTGATTATATACAGGATATACGGGGTGATTATATACAGTGTGATTATATACAGGATATACGGGGTGATTATATACAGGGTGATTATATACAGGATATACGGGGTGATTATATACAGTGTGATTATATACAGGATATACGGGGTGATTATATACAGGGTGATTATATACAGGATATACGGGGTGATTATATACAGGGTGATTATATACAGGATATACGGGGTGATTATATACAGGGTGATTATATACAGGATATACGGGGTGATTATATACAGTGTGATTATATACAGGATATACGGGGTGATTATATACAGGGTGATTATATACAGGATATACGGGGTGATTATATACAGGGTGATTATATACAGGATATACGGGGTGATTATATACAGGGTGATTATATACAGGATATACGGGGTGATTATATACAGGATATACGGGGTGACTATATACGGGGTGATTATATACAGGATATACGGGGTGATTATATACAGGGTGATTATATGCAGGATATACAGGGTGATTATATACAGGGTGATTATATACAGGATATACGGGGTGAATATATACAGGGTGATTATATACAGGATATACGGGGTGATTATATACAGGATATACGGGGTGATTATATACAGGGTGATTATATACAGGATATACGGGGTGATTATATACAGGGTGATTATATACAGGATATACGGGGTGATTATATACAGGATATACGGGGTGACTATATACGGGGTGATTATATACAGGATATACGGGGTGATTATATACAGGATATACGGGGTGATTATGTACAGGGTGATTATATACAGGATATACGGGGTGATTATATACAGGGTGATTATATACAGGATATACGGGGTGATTATATACAGGGTGATTATATACAGGATATACGGGGTGATTATATACAGGATATACGGGGTGATTATATACAGGTTGATTATATACAGGATATACAGGGTGATTATATACAGGATATACGGGGTAATTATATACAGAGTGATTATATACAGGATATACGGGGTGATTATATACAGGGTGATTATATACAGGATATACGGGGTGATTATATACAGGGTGATTATATACAGGATATACGGGGTGATTATATACAGGATATACGGGGTGATTATATACAGGGTGATTATATACAGGATATACAGGGTGATTATATACAGGGTGATTATATACAGGATATACGGGGAGATTATATACAGGGTGATTATATACAGGATATACGGGGTGATTATATACAGTGTGATTATATACAGGATATACGGGGTGATTATATACAGGGTGATTATATACAGGATATACGGGGTGATTATATACAGGGTGATTATATACAGGATATACGGGGTGATTATATACAGGGTGATTATATACAGGATATACGGGGTGATTATATACAGGGTGATTATATACAGGATATACGGGGTGATTATATACAGGATATACGGGGTGATTATATACAGGGTGATTATATACAGGATATACGGGGTGATTATATACAGGATATACGGGGTGATTATATACAGGATATACGGGGTGATTATATACAGGGTGATTATATACAGGATATACAGGGTGATTATATACAGGGTGATTATATACAGGATATACGGGGTGATTATATACAGGATATACGGGGTGATTATATACAGGGTGATTATATACAGGATATACGGGGTGATTATATACAGGATATACGGGGTGATTATATACAGGGTGATTATATACAGGATATACGGGGTGATTATATACAGGATGATTATATTCAGGATATACGGGGTGATTATATACAGGGTGATTATATACAGGATATACGGGGTGATTATATATAGGGTGATTATATACAGGATATACGGGGTGATTATATACAGGATATACGGGGTGATTATATACAGGGTGATTATATACAGGATATACGGGGTGATTATATACAGGATATACGGGGTGATTATATACAGGATATACGGGGTGACTATATACAGGGTGATTATATACAGGATATACGGGGTGATTATATACAGGGTGATTATATACAGGATATACGGGGTGATTATATACAGGGTGATTATATACAGGATATACGGGGTGATTATATACAGGATATACGGGGTGACTATATACGGGGTGATTATATACAGGATATACGGGGTGACTATATACAGGGTGATTATATACAGGATATACAGGGTGATTATATACAGGGTGATTATATACAGGATATACGGGGTGAATATATACAGGGTGATTATATACAGGATATACGGGGTGATTATATACAGGATATATGGGGTGATTATATACAGGGTGATTATATACAGGATATACGGGGTGATTATATACAGGGTGATTATTTACAGGATATACGGGGCGATTATATACAGGATATACGGGGTGACTATATACGGGGTGATTATATACAGGATATACGGGGTGATTATATACAGGATATACGGGGTGATTATATACAGGATATACGGGGTGATTATATACAGGATATACGGGGTGATTATATACAGGGTGATTATATACAGGATATACGGGGTGATTATATACAGGGTGATTATAAACAGGATATACGGGGTGATTATATACAGGGTGATTATATACAGGATATACGGGGTGATTATATACAGGGTGATTATATACAGGATATACAGGGTGATTATATACAGGATATACGAGGTGATTATATACAGAGTGATTATATACAGGATATACGGGGTGATTATATACAGGGTGACTATATACAGGATATACGGGGTGAGTATATACAGGGTGATTATATACAGGATATACGGGGTGATTATATACAGGATATACGGGGTGATTATATACAGGGTGATTATATACAGGATATACAGGGTGATTATATACAGGGTGATTATATACAGGATATACGGGGTGATTATATACAGGGTGATTATATACAGGATATACGGGGTGATTATATACAGTGTGATTATATACAGGATATACGGGGTAATTATATACAGGGTGATTATATACAGGATATACGGGGTGATTATATACAGGGTGATTATATACAGGATATACGGGGTGATTATATACATGGTGATTATATACAGGATATATGGGGTGATTATATACAGGGTGATTATATACGGGGTGATTATATACAGGGTGATTATATACAGGATATACGGGGTGATTATATACAGGATATACGGGGTGATTATATACAGGGTGATTATATACAGGATATACGGGGTGATTATATACGGGGTGATTATATACAGGATATACGGGGTGATTATATACAGGGTGATTATATACAGGATATACAGGGTGATTATATACAGGGTGATTATATACAGGATATACAGGGTGATTATATACAGGGTGATTATATACAGGATATACGGCGTGATTATATACAGGGTGATTATATACAGGATATACGGGGTGATTATATACTGGGTGATTATATACAGGATATATGGGGTGATTATATACGGGGTGATTATATACAGGATATACGGGGTGATTATATACAGGGTGATTATATACAGGATATACAGGGTGATTATATACGGGGTGATTATATACAGGATATACGAGGTGATTATATACAGGGTGATTATATACAGGATATACGGGCTGATTATATACAGGATATATGAGGTGATTATATACAGGGTGATTATATACAGGATATACAGGGTGATTATATACAGGGTGACTATATACAGGATATACGGGGTGATTATATACAGGGTGACTATATACAGGATATACGGGGGGGTGATTATATACAGGGTGATTATATACAGGATATACGGGGTGATTATATACAGGGTGATTATATACAGGATATACAGGGTGATTATATACAGGGTGACTATATACAGGATATACGGGGTGATTATATACAGGGTGACTATATACAGGATATACGGGGTGATTATATACAGGGTGATTATATACAGGATATACGGGGTGATTATATACAGGGTGATTATATACAGGATATACGGGGTGATTATATACAGGGTGATTATATACAGGATATACGGGGTGATTATATACAGGGTGATTATATACAGGATATACAGGGTGATTATATACAGGGTGATTATATACAGGATATACGGGGTGATTATATACAGGATATACGGGGTGATTATATACAGGATATACGGGGTGACTATATACAGGGTGATTATATACAGGATATACGGGGTGATTATATACAGGGTGATTATATACAGGATATACGGGTTGATTATATACAGGGTGATTATATACAGGATATACGGGGTGATTATATACAGGATATACGGGGTGACTATAAACGGGGTGATTATATACAGGATATACGGGGTGATTATATACAGGGTGATTATATACAGGATATACAGGGTGATTATATACAGGGTGATTATATACAGGATATACGGGGTGAATATATACAGGGTGATTATATACAGGATATACGGGGTGATTATATACAGGATATACGGGGTGATTATATACAGGGTGATTATATACAGGATATACGGGGTGATTATATACAGGGTGATTATATACAGGATACACAGGGTGATTATATACAGGGTGATTATATACAGGATATACGGGGTGATTATATACAGGGTGATTATATACAGGATATACGGGGTGATTATATACAGGATATACGGGGTGATTATATACAGGATATAGGGGGGATTATATACAGGATATACGGGGTGATTATATACAGGATATAGGGGGGATTATATACAGGATATACGGGGTGATTATATACATGATATACGGGGTGATTATATACAGGGTGATTATATACAGGATATACGGGGTGATTATATACAGGGTGATTATATACAGGATATACGGGGTGATTATATACAGGATATACGGGGTGATTATATACAGGGTGATTATATACAGGATATACAGGGTGATTATATACAGGATATACGGGGTGATTATATACAGAGTGATTATATACAGGATATACGGGGTGATTATATACAGGGTGATTATATACAGGATATACGGGGTGATTATATACAGAGTGATTATATACAGGATATACGGGGTGATTATATACAGGGTGATTATATACAGGATATACGGGGTGATTATATACAGGGTGATTATATACAGGATATACAGGGTGATTATATACAGGGTGATTATATACAGGATATACGGGGTGATTATATACAGGGTGATTATATACAGGATATACGGGGTGATTATATACAGTGTGATTATATACAGGATATACGGGGTGATTATATACAGGGTGATTATATACAGGATATACGGGGTGATTATATACAGGGTGATTATATACAGGATATACGGGGTGATTATATACAGGGTGATTATATACAGGATATACGGGGTGATTATATACAGGGTGATTATATACAGGATATACAGGGTGATTATATACGGGGTGATTATATACAGGATATACGAGGTGATTATATACAGGGTGATTATATACAGGATATACGGGGTGATTATACACAGGATATATGAGGTGATTATATACAGGGTGATTATATACAGGATATACAGGGTGATTATATACAGGGTGACTATATACAGGATATACGGGGTGATTATATACAGGGTGACTATATACAGGATATACGGGGTGATTATATACAGGGTGATTATATACAGGATATACGGGGTGATTATATACAGGGTGATTATATACAGGATATACAGGGTGATTATATACAGGGTGACTATATACAGGATATACGGGGTGATTATATACAGGGTGACTATATACAGGATATACGGGGTGATTATATACAGGGTGATTATATACAGGATATACGGGGTGATTATATACAGGGTGATTATATACAGGATATACAGGGTGATTATATACAGGGTGATTATATACAGGATATACGGGGTGATTATATACAGGATATACGGGGTGACTATATACGGGGTGATTATATACAGGATATACGGGGTGATTATATACAGGGTGATTATATACAGGATATACAGGGTGATTATATACAGGGTGATTATATACAGGATATACGGGGTGATTATATACAGGATATACGGGGTGATTATATACAGGATATACGGGGTGACTATATACAGGGTGATTATATACAGGATATACGGGGTGATTATATACAGGATATACGGGGTGACTATATACGGGGTGATTATATACAGGATATACGGGGTGATTATATACAGGGTGATTATATACAGGATATACAGGGTGATTATATACAGGGTGATTATATACAGGATATACGGGGTGATTATATACAGGATATATGGGGTGATTATATACAGGGTGATTATATACAGGATATACGGGGTGATTATATACAGGGTGATTATATACAGGATACACAGGGTGATTACATACAGGGTGATTATATATAGGATATACGGGGTGATTATATACAGGGTGATTATATACAGGATATACGGGGTGATTATATACAGGGTGATTATATACAGGATATATTGGGTGATTATATACAGGATATACGGGGTGATTATATACAGGATATAGGGGGGATTATATACAGGATATACGGGGTGATTATATACATGATATACGGGGTGATTATATACAGGGTGATTATATACAGGATATACGGGGTGATTATATACAGGGTGATTATATACAGGATATACGGGGTGATTATATACAGGATATACGGGGTGATTATATACAGGGTGATTATATACAGGATATACAGAGTGATTATATACAGGATATACGGGGTGATTATATACAGGGTGATTATATACAGAGTGATTATATACAGGATATACGGGGTGATTATATACAGGGTGATTATATACAGGATATACGGGGTGATTATATACAGAGTGATTATATACAGGATATACGGGGTGATTATATACAGGGTGATTATATACAGGATATACGGGGTGATTATATACAGGGTGATTTTATACAGGATATACGGGGTGATTATATACAGGGTGATTATATACAGGATATACGGGGTGATTATATACAGGGTGATTATATACAGGATATACGGGGTGATTATATACAGTGTGATTATATACAGGATATACGGGGTGATTATATACAGGGTGATTATATACAGGATATACGGGGTGATTATATACAGGGTGATTATATACAGGATATACGGGGTGATTATATACAGGGTGATTATATACAGGATATACGGGGTGATTATATACAGGGTGATTATATACAGGATATACGGGGTGATTATATACAGGGTGATTATATACAGGATATACGGGGTGATTATATACAGGGTGATTATATACAGGATATACAAGGTGATTATATACAGGGTGATTATATACAGGATATACGGGGTGATTATATACAGGGTGATTATATACAGGATATACGGGGTGATTATATACGGGGTGATTATATACAGGATATACGTGGTGATTATATACAGGATATACGGGGTGATTATATACAGGGTGATTATATACAGGATATACAGGGTGATTATATACAGGGTGATTATATACAGGATATACGGGGTGATTATATACAGGGTGATTATATACAGGATATACGGGGTGATTATATACAGGGTGATTATATACAGGATATACGGGGTGATTATATACAGGATATACGGGGTGATTATATACAGGATATACAGGGTGACTATATACAGGGTGATTATATACAGGATATACGGGGTGATTATATACAGGGTGATTATATACAGGATATACGGGGTGATTATATACAGGGTGATTATATACAGGATATACGGGGTGATTATATACAGGATATACGGGTTGACTATATACGGTTTGATTATATACAGGATATACGGGGTGATTATATACAGGGTGATTATATACAGGATATACGGGGTGATTATATACAGGGTGATTATATACAGGATATACGGGGTGATTATATACAGGATATACGGGGTGACTATATACGGGGTGATTATATACAGGATATACGGGGTGACTATATACAGGGTGATTATATACAGGATATACAGGGTGATTATATACGGGGTGATTATATACAGGATATACGGGGTGAATATATACAGGGTGATTATATACAGGATATACGGGGTGATTATATACAGGATATACGGGGTGATTATATACAGGGTGATTATATACAGGATATACGGGGTGATTATATACAGGGTGATTATATACAGGATATACGGGGTGATTATATACAGGATATACGGGGTGATTATATACAGGATATAGGGGGGATTATATACAGGATATACGGGGTGATTATATACATGATATAGGGGGGGTTATATACAGGGTGATTATATACAGGATATACGGGGTGATTATATACAGGGTGATTATATACAGGATATACGGGGTGATTATATACAGGATATACGGGGTGATTATATACAGGGTGATTATATACAGGATATACAGGGTGATTATATACAGGATATACGGGGTGATTATATACAGAGTGATTATATACAGGATATACGGGGTGATTATATACAGGGTGATTATATACAGGATATACGGGGTGATTATATACAGAGTGATTATATACAGGATATACGGGGTGATTATATACAGGGTGATTATATACAGGATATACGGGGTGATTATATACAGGATATACGGGGTGATTATATACAGGGTGATTATATACAGGATATACAGGGTGATTATATACAGGGTGATTATATACAGGATATACGGGGTGATTATATACAGGGTGATTATATACAGGATATACGGGGTGATTATATACAGGATATACGGGGTGATTATATACAGGGTGATTATATACAGGATATACAGGGTGATTATATACAGGGTGATTATATACAGGATATACGGGGTGATTATATACAGGGTGATTATATACAGGATATACGGGGTGATTATATACAGTGTGATTATATACAGGATATACGGGGTGATTATATACAGGGTGATTATATACAGGATATATGGGGTGATTATATACAGGGTGATTATATACAGGATATACGGGGTGATTATATACAGGGTGATTATATACAGGATATACGGGGTGATTATATACAGGGTGATTATATACAGGATATACGGGGTGATTATATACAGGGTGATTATATACGGGGTGATTATATACAGGGTGATTATATACAGGATATACGAGGTGTTTATATACGGGGTGAATATATACAGGATATACGGGGTGATTATATACAGGGTGATTATATACAGGATATACAGGGTGATTATATACAGGGTGATTATATACAGGATATACGGGGTGATTATATACAGGGTGATTATATACAGGATATACGGGGTGATTATATACAGGGTGATTATATACAGGATATACAGGGTGATTATATACAGGGTGATTGTATACAGGATATACGGGGTGATTATATACAGGGTGATTATATACAGGATATACGGGGTGATTATATACAGGGTGATTATATGCAGGATATACGGGGTGATTATATACAGGGTGATTATATACAGGATATATGGGGTTATTATATACGGGGTGATTATATACAGGATATACGGGGTGATTATATACAGGGTGATTATATACAGGATATACAGGGTGATTATATACGGGGTGATTATATACAGGATATACGAGGTGATTATATACAGGGTGATTATATACAGGATATACAGGGTGATTATATACAGGGTGACTATATACAGGATATACGGGGTGATTATATACAGGGTGACTATATACAGGATATACGGGGTGATTATATACAGGGTGATTATATACAGGATATACAGGGTGATTATATACAGGATATACGGGGTGATTATATACAGGGTGATTATATACAGGGTGATTATATACAGGATATACGGGGTGATTATATACAGGGTGATTATATACAGGATATACAGGGTGATTATATACAGGGTGATTATATACAGGGTGATTATATACAGGATATATGGGGTGATTATATACAGGGTGATTATATACAGGATATATAGGGTGATTATATACAGGGTGATTATATACAGGATATATGGGGTGATTATATAGAGGGTGATTATATACAGGATATATGAGGTGATTATATACAGGGTGATTATATACAGTGTGATTATATACAGGATATACGGGGTGATTATATACAGGGTGATTATATACAGGATATACGGGGTGATTATATACAGGGTGATTATATACAGGATATACGGGGTGATTATATACAGGGTGATTATATACAGGATATACGGGGTGATTATATACAGGGTGATTATATACAGGATATACGGGGTGATTATGTACGGGGTGATTATATACAGGATATAAAGGGTGATTATATACAGAGTGATTATATACAGGATATACGAGGTGATTATATACAGGGTGATTATATACAGGATATATGGGGTGATTATATACAGGATATACGGGGTGATTATATACAGGGTGATTATATACAGGATATACAGGGTGATTATATACAGGGTGATTATATACAGGATAGACTGGGTGATTATATACAGGATATACGAGGTGATTATATACAGGGTGATTATATACAGGATATACGGGGTGATTATATACAGGATATACGGGGTGACTATATACGGGGTGATTATATACAGGATATATGGGGTGATTATATACAGGGTGATTATATACAGGATATACAGGGTGATTATATACAGGGTGATTATATACAGGATATACGGGGTGAATATATACAGGATATACGGGGTGATTATATACAGGATATACGGGGTGACTATATACGGGGTGATTATATACAGGATATATGGGGTGATTATATACAGGGTGATTATATACAGGATATACAGGGTGATTATATACAGGGTGATTATATACAGGATATACGGGGTGATTAAATACAGGATATACGGGGTGATTATTTACAGGGTGATTATATACAGGATATACGGGGTGATTATATACAGGATATACGGGGTGATTATATACAGGATATATGGGGTGATTATATACAGGGTGATTATATACAGGATATACGGGGTGATTATATACATTGTGATTATATACAGGATATACGGGGTGATTATATACAGGATATACGAGGTGATTATATACAGGATATACGGGGTGATTATATACAGGATATACGGGGTGATTATATACAGGTTGATTATATACAGGATATACGGGGTGATTATATACAGGATATACGGGGTGATTATATACAGGATATACGGGGTGATTATATACAGGGTGATTATATACAGGATATACGGGGTGATAATATACAGGGTGATTATATACAGGATATACGGGGTGATTATATACAGGGTGATTATATACAGGATATACGGGGTGATTATATACAGGATATACGGGGTGACTATATACGGGGTGATTATATACAGGATATACGGGGTGATTATATACAGGATATACGGGGTGATTATATACAGGGTGATTATATACAGGATATACGGGGTGATTATATACAGGGTGATTATATACAGGATATACAGGGTGATTATATACAGGGTGATTATATACAGGATATACGGGGTGAATATATACAGGGTGATTATATACAGGATTTACGGGGTGATTATATACAGGATATACGGGGTGATTATATACAGGGTGATCATATACAGGATATACGGGGTGATTATATACAGGATATACGGGGTGATTATATACAGGATATACGGGGTGATTATATACAGGGTGATTATATACGGGATATACGGGGTGATTATATACAGGGTGATTATATACAGGATATACGGGGTGATTATATACAGGATATACGAGGTGATTATATACAGGATATACGGGGTGATTATATACAGGGTGATTATATACAGGATATACGGGGTGATTATATACAGGATATACGGGGTGATTATACACAGGGTGATTATATACAGGGTGATTATATACAGGATATATGGGGTGATTATATACAGGGTGATTATATACAGGATATACGGGGTGATTATATACAGGATATACGGGGTGATTATATACAGGATATACGGGGTGATTATATACAGGGTGATTATATACAGGATATACGGGGTGATTATATACAGGGTGATTATATACAGGATATACGGGGTGATTATATACAGGGTGATTATATACAGGATATACAGGGTGATTATATACAGGATATACGGGGTGATTATATACAGGGTGATTATATACAGGATATACGGGGTGATTATATACAGGATATACGGGGTGATTATATACAGGATATATGGGGTGATTATATACAGGGTGATTATATACAGGATATACGGTGTGATTATATACAGGGTGATTATATACAGGATATACGGGGTGATTATATACAGGGTGATTATATACAGGATATACGGGGTGATTATATACAGGATATACGGGGTGATTATATACAGGGTGATTATATACAGGATATACGGGGTGATTATATACAGGGTGATTATATACAGGATATACGGGGTGATTATATACAGGATATACGGGGTGATTATATACAGGGTGATTATATACAGGATATACAGGGTGATTATATACAGGGTGATTATATACAGGATATACGGGGTGATTATATACAGGGTGATTATATACAGGATATACGGGGTGATTATATACAGTGTGATTATATACAGGATATACGGGGTGATTATATACAGGGTGATTATATACAGGATATACGGGGTGATTATATACAGGGTGATTATATACAGGATATACGGGGTGATTATATACAGGGTGATTATATACAGGATATACGGGGTGATTATATACAGGGTGATTATATACAGGATATACGGGGTGATTATATACAGGGTGATTATATACGGGGTGATTATATACAGGGTGATTATATACAGGATATACGGGGTGATTATATACGGGGTGATTATATACAGGATATACGGGGTGATTATATACAGGGTGATTATATACAGGATATACGGGGTGATTATATACAGGATATACGGGGTGATTATATACAGGGTGATTATATACAGGATATACGGGGTGATAATATACAGGGTGATTATATACAGGATATACGGGGTGATTATATACAGGGTGATTATATACAGGATATACGGGGTGATTATATACAGGATATACGGGGTGACTATATACGGGGTGATTATATACAGGATATACGGGGTGATTATATACAGGATATACGGGGTGATTATATACAGGGTGATTATATACAGGATATACGGGGTGATTATATACAGGGTGATTATATACAGGATATACAGGGTGATTATATACAGGGTGATTATATACAGGATATACGGGGTGAATATATACAGGGTGATTATATACAGGATTTACGGGGTGATTATATACAGGATATACGGGGTGATTATATACAGGGTGATCATATACAGGATATACGGGGTGATTATATACAGGATATACGGGGTGATTATATACAGGATATACGGGGTGATTATATACAGGGTGATTATATACGGGATATACGGGGTGATTATATACAGGGTGATTATATACAGGATATACGGGGTGATTATATACAGGATATACGAGGTGATTATATACAGGATATACGGGGTGATTATATACAGGGTGATTATATACAGGATATACGGGGTGATTATATACAGGATATACGGGGTGATTATACACAGGGTGATTATATACAGGGTGATTATATACAGGATATATGGGGTGATTATATACAGGGTGATTATATACAGGATATACGGGGTGATTATATACAGGATATACGGGGTGATTATATACAGGATATACGGGGTGATTATATACAGGGTGATTATATACAGGATATACGGGGTGATTATATACAGGGTGATTATATACAGGATATACGGGGTGATTATATACAGGGTGATTATATACAGGATATACAGGGTGATTATATACAGGATATACGGGGTGATTATATACAGGGTGATTATATACAGGATATACGGGGTGATTATATACAGGATATACGGGGTGATTATATACAGGATATACGGGGTGATTATATACAGGGTGATTATATACAGGATATACGGGGTGATTATATACAGGGTGATTATATACAGGATATACGGGGTGATTATATACAGGGTGATTATATACAGGATATACGGGGTGATTATATACAGGATATACGGGGTGATTATATACAGGGTGATTATATACAGGATATACGGGGTGATTATATACAGGGTGATTATATACAGGATATACGGGGTGATTATATACAGGATATACGGGGTGATTATATACAGGGTGATTATATACAGGATATACAGGGTGATTATATACAGGGTGATTATATACAGGATATACGGGGTGATTATATACAGGGTGATTATATACAGGATATACGGGGTGATTATATACAGTGTGATTATATACAGGATATACGGGGTGATTATATACAGGGTGATTATATACAGGATATACGGGGTGATTATATACAGGGTGATTATATACAGGATATACGGGGTGATTATATACAGGGTGATTATATACAGGATATACGGGGTGATTATATACAGGGTGATTATATACAGGATATACGGGGTGATTATATACAGGGTGATTATATACGGGGTGATTATATACAGGGTGATTATATACAGGATATACGGGGTGATTATATACGGGGTGATTATATACAGGATATACGGGGTGATTATATACAGGGTGATTATATACAGGATATACGGGGTGATTATATACTGGGTGATTATATACAGGATATATGGGGTGATTATATACGGGGTGATTATATACAGGATATACGGGGTGATTATATACAGGGTGATTATATACAGGATACACTGGGTGATTATATACAGGGTGCTTATATACAGGTTATACAGGGTGATTATATACGGGGTGATTATATACAGGATATACGATATGATTATATACAGGGTGATTATATACAGGATATACGGGGTGATTATATACAGGATATACGAGGTGATTATATACAGGGTGATTATATACAGGATATACAGGGTGATTATATACAGGGTGACTATATACAGGATATACGGGGTGATTATATACAGGGTGACTATATACAGGATATACGGGGTGATTATATACAGGGTGATTATATACAGGATATACGGGGTGATTATATACAGGGTGATTATATACAGGATATACGGGGTGATTATATACAAGATATACGGGGTGATTATATACAGGGTGATTATATACAGGATATACGGGGTGATTATATACAGGGTGATTATATACAGGATATACAGGGTGATTATATACAGGGTGACTATATACAGGATATACGGGGTGATTATATACAGGGTGATTATATACAGGATATACGGGGTGATTATATACAGGATATACGGGGTGATTATATACAGGGTGATTATATACAGGATATACAGGGTGATTATATACAGGGTGATTATATACAGGATATACGGGGTGATTATATACAGGATATACGGGGTGACTATATACGGGGTGATTATATACAGGATATACGGGGTGATTATATACAGGATTTACAGGGTGATTATATACAGGGTGATTATATACAGGATATACGGGGTGATTATATACAGGATATACGGGGTGACTATATACGGGGTGATTATATACAGGATATACGGGGTGATTATATACAGGATTTACAGGGTGATTATATACAGGGTGATTATATACAGGATATACGGGGTGATTATATACAGGGTGATTATATACAGGATATACGGGGTGATTATATACAGGATATGCGGGGTGACTATATACAGGGTGATTATATACAGGATATACGGGGTGATTATATACAGGGTGATTATATACAGGATATACGGGGTGATTATATACAGGGTGATTATATACAGGATATACGGGGTGATTATATACAGGATATACGGGGTGACTATATACGGGGTGATTATATACAGGATATACGGGGTGATTATATACAGGATTTACAGGGTGATTATATACAGGGTGATTATATACAGGATATACGGGGTGAATATATACAGGGTGATTATATACAGGATATACGGGGTGATTATATACAGGATATACGGGGTGATTATATACAGGGTGATTATATACAGGATATACGGGGTGATTATATACAGGGTGATTATATACAGGATACACAGGGTGATTATATACAGGATATACGGGGTGATTATATACAGGGTGATTATATACAGGATATACGGGGTGATTATATACAGGATATACGGGGTGACTATATACGGGGTGATTATATACAGGATATACGGGGTGATTATATACAGGATATAGGGGGGGATTATATACAGGATATACGGGGTGATTATATACAGGATATATGGGGTGATTATATACAGGGTGATTATATACAGGATATACGGGGTGATTATATACAGGGTGATTATATACAGGATATACGGGGTGATTATATACAGGGTGATTATATACAGGATATACGGGGTGATTATATACAGGGTGATTATATACAGGATATACGGAGTGATTATATACAGGGTGATTATATACAGGATATACGGGGTGATTATATACAGGTTTATTATATACAGGATATACGGGGTGATTATATACGGGGTGATTATATACAGGGTATACGGGGTGATTATATACAGGTTTATTATATACAGGATATACGGGGTGATTATATACGGGGTGATTATATACAGGATATACGGGGTGATTATATACAGGGTGATTATATTCAGGATATACAGCGTGATTATATACAGGATATACGGGGTGATTATATACAGAGTGATTATACACAGGATATATGGGGTGATTATATACAGGGTGATTATATACAGGATATACGGGGTGATTATATACAGAGTGATTATATACAGGATATACGGGGTGATTATATACAGGGTGATTATATACAGGATATACGGGGTGATTATATACAGGATATACGGGGTGATTATATACAGGGTGATTATATACAGGATATACGGGGTGATTATATACAGTGTGATTATATACAGGATATACGGGGTGATTATATACAGGGTGATTATATACAGGATATACGGGGTGATTATATACAGGGTGATTATATACAGGATATACGGGGTGATTATATACAGGGTGATTATATACAGGATATACGGGGTGATTATATACAGGGTGATTATATACAGGATATACGGGGTGATTATATACAGGGTGATTATATACAGGGTGATTATATACAGGGTGATTATACACAGGATATACGGGGTGATTATATACGGGGTGAATATATACAGGATATACGGGGTGATTATATACAGGGTGATTATATACAGGATATACGGGGTGATTATATACAGGATATACGGGGTGATTATATACAGGGTGATTATATACAGGATATACGGGGTGATTATATACAGGGTGATTATATACAGGATATACGGGGTGATTATATACAGGATATACGGGGTGATTATATACAGGATATAGGGGGGATTATATACAGGATATACGGGGTGATTATATACATGATATAGGGGGGGTTATATACAGGGTGATTATATACAGGATATACTGGGTGATTATATACAGGGTGATTATATACAGGATATACGGGGTGATTATATACAGGATATACGGGGTGATTATATACAGGGTGATTATATACAGGATATACAGGGTGATTATATACAGGATATACGGGGTGATTATATACAGAGTGATTATATACAGGATATACGGGGTGATTATATACAGGGTGATTATATACAGGATATACGGGGTGATTATATACAGAGTGATTATATACAGGATATACGGGGTGATTATATACAGGGTGATTATATACAGGATATACGGGGTGATTATATACAGGATATACGGGGTGATTATATACAGGGTGATTATATACAGGATATACAGGGTGATTATATACAGGGTGATTATATACAGGATATACGGGGTGATTATATACAGGGTGATTATATACAGGATATACGGGGTGATTATATACAGGATATACGGGGTGATTATATACAGGGTGATTATATACAGGATATACAGGGTGATTATATACAGGGTGATTATATACAGGATATACGGGGTGATTATATACAGGGTGATTATATACAGGATATACGGGGTGATTATATACAGTGTGATTATATACAGGATATACGGGGTGATTATATACAGGGTGATTATATACAGGATATATGGGGTGATTATATACAGGGTGATTATATACAGGATATACGGGGTGATTATATACAGGGTGATTATATACAGGATATACGGGGTGATTATATACAGGGTGATTATATACAGGATATACGGGGTGATTATATACAGGGTGATTATATACGGGGTGATTATATACAGGGTGATTATATACAGGATATACGGGGTGTTTATATACGGGGTGAATATATACAGGATATACGGGGTGATTATATACAGGGTGATTATATACAGGATATACAGGGTGATTATATACAAGGTGATTATATACAGGATATACGGGGTGATTATATACAGGGTGATTATATACAGGATATACGGGGTGATTATATACAGGGTGATTATATACAGGATATACAGGGTGATTATATACAGGGTGATTATATACAGGATATACGGGGTGATTATATACAGGGTGATTATATACAGGATATACGGGGTGATTATATACAGGGTGATTATATGCAGGATATACGGGGTGATTATATACAGGGTGATTATATACAGGATATATGGGGTTATTATATACGGGGTGATTATATACAGGATATACGGGGTGATTATATACAGGGTGATTATATACAGGATATACAGGGTGATTATATACGGGGTGATTATATACAGGATATACGAGGTGATTATATACAGGGTGATTATATACAGGATATACAGGGTGATTATATACAGGGTGACTATATACAGGATATACGGGGTGATTATATACAGGGTGACTATATACAGGATATACGGGGTGATTATATACAGGGTGATTATATACAGGTTATACGGGGTGATTATATACAGGGTGATTATATACAGGATATACGGGGTGATTATATACAGGGTGATTATATACAGGGTGATTATATACAGGATATACGGGGTGATTATATACAGGGTGATCATATACAGGATATATGGGGTGATTATATACAGGGTGATTATATACAGGATATATGGGGTGATTATATAGAGGGTGATTATATACAGGATATATGAGGTGATTATATACAGGGTGATTATATACAGTGTGATTATATACAGGATATACGGGGTGATTATATACAGGGTGATTATATACAGGATATACGGGGTGACTATATACAGGGTGATTATATACAGGATATACGGGGTGATTATATACAGGGTGATTATATACAGGATATATAGGGTGATTATATACAGCGTGATTATATACAGGATATATGGGGTGATTATATAGAGGGTGATTATATACAGGATATATGAGGTGATTATATACAGGGTGATTATATACAGTGTGATTATATACAGGATATACGGGGTGATTATATACAGGGTGATTATATACAGGATATACGGGGTGATTATATACAGGGTGATTATATACAGGATATACGGGGTGATTATATACAGGGTGATTATATACAGGATATACGGGGTGATTATATACAGGGTGATTATATACAGGATATACGGGGTGATTATGTACGGGGTGATTATATACAGGATATAAAGGGTGATTATATACAGAGTGATTATATACAGGATATACGAGGTGATTATATACAGGGTGATTATATACAGGATATATGGGGTGATTATATACAGGATATACGGGGTGATTATATACAGGATATACGAGGTGATTATATACAGGGTGATTATATACAGGATATACGGGGTGATTATATACAGGATATACGGGGTGACTATATACGGGGTGATTATATACAGGATATATGGGGTGATTATATACAGGGTGATTATATACAGGATATACAGGGTGATTATATACAGGGTGATTATATACAGGATATACGGGGTGAATATATACAGGGTGATTATATACAGGATATACGGGGTGATTAAATACAGGATATACGGGGTGATTATTTACAGGGTGATTATATACAGGATATACGGGGTGATTATATACAGGATATACGGGGTGATTATATACAGGATATATGGGGTGATTATATACAAGGTGATTATATACAGGATATACGGGGTGATTATATACATTGTGATTATATACAGGATATACGGGGTGATTATATACAGGATATACGAGGTGATTATATACAGGATATACGGGGTGATTATATACAGGATATACGGGGTGATTATATACAGGGTGATTATATACAGGATATACGGGGTGATTATATACAGGATATACGGGGTGATTATATACAGGATATACGGGGTGATTATATACAGGGTGATTATATACAGGATATACGGGGTGATTATATACAGGGTGATTATATACAGGATATACGGGGTGATTATATACAGGGTGATTATATACAGGATATACGGGGTGATTATATACAGGGTGATTATATACAGGATATACGGGGTGATTATATACAGGATATACGGGGTGACTATATACGGGGTGATTATATACAGGATATACGGGGTGATTATATACAGGATATACGGGGTGATTATATACAGGATATACGGGGTGATTATATACAGGGTGATTATATACAGGATATACGGGGTGAATATATACAGGGTGATTATATACAGGATTTACGGGGTGATTATATACAGGATATACGGGGTGATTATATACAGGGTGATCATATACAGGATATACGGGGTGATTATATACAGGATATACGGGGTGATTATATACAGGATATACGGGGTGATTATATACAGGGTGATTATATACAGGATATACGGGGTGATTATATACAGGGTGATTATATACAGGACATACGGGGTGATTATATACAGGATATACGAGGTGATTATATACAGGATATACGGGGTGATTATATACAGGGTGATTATATACAGGATATACGGGGTGATTATATACAGGATATACGGGGTGATTATACACAGGGTGATTATATACAGGGTGATTATATACAGGATATACGGGGTGATTATATACAGGGTGATTATATACAGGATATACGGGGTGATTATATACAGGATATACGGGGTGATTATATACAGGATATACGGGGTGATTATATACAGGGTGATTATATACAGGATATACGGGGTGATTATATACACGGTGATTATATACAGGATATACGGGGTGATTATATACAGGGTGATTATATACAGGATATACAGGGTGATTATATACAGGATATATGGGGTGATTATATACAGGGTGATTATATACAGGATATACGGGGTGATTATATACAGGATATACGGGGTGATTATATACAGGATATACGGGGTGATTATATACAGGATATACGGGGTGATTATATACAGGGTGATTATATACAGGATATACGGGGTGATTATATACAGGGTGATTATATACAGGATATACGGGGTGATTATATACAGGGTGATTATATACAGGATATACGGGGTGATTATATACAGGATATACGGGGTGATTATATACAGGGTGATTATATACAGGATATACGGGGTGATTATATACAGGGTGATTATATACAGGATATACGGGGTGATTATATACAGGATATACGGGGTGATTATATACAGGGTGATTATATACAGGATATACGGGGTGATTATATACAGGGTGATTATATACAGGATATACGGGGTGATTATATACAGGGTGATTATATACAGGATATACGGGGTGATTATATACAGTGTGATTATATACAGGATATACGGGGTGATTATATACAGGGTGATTATATACAGGATATACGGGGTGATTATATACAGGGTGATTATATACAGGATATACGGGGTGATTATATACAGGGTGATTATATACAGGATATACGGGGTGATTATATACAGGGTGATTATATACAGGATATACGGGGTGATTATATACAGGGTGATTATATACGGGGTGATTATATACAGGGTGATTATATACAGGATATACGGGGTGATTATATACGGGGTGATTATATACAGGATATACGGGGTGATTATATACAGGGTGATTATATACAGGATATACAGGGTGATTATATACAGGGTGATTATATACAGGATATACGGGATGATTATATACAGGGTGATTATATACAGGATATACGGGGTGATTATATACAGGGTGATTATATACAGGATATACGGGGTGATTATATACTGGGTGATTATATACAGGATATATGGGGTGATTATATACGGGGTGATTATATACAGGATATACGGGGTGATTATATACAGGGTGATTATATACAGGATACACGGGGTGATTATATACAGGGTGCTTATATACAGGTTATACAGGGTGATTATATACGGGGTGATTATATACAGGATATACGAGGTGATTATATACAGGGTGATTATATACAGGATATACGGGGTGATTATATACAGGATATACGAGGTGATTATATACAGGGTGATTATATACAGGATATACAGGGTGATTATATACAGGGTGACTATATACAGGATATACGGGGTGATTATATACAGGGTGACTATATACAGGATATACGGGGTGATTATATACAGGGTGATTATATACAGGATATACGGGGTGATTATATACTGGGTGATTATATACAGGATATACGGGGTGATTATATACAAGATATACGGGGTGATTATATACAAGGTGATTATATACAGGATATACGGGGTGATTATATACAGGGTGATTATATACAGGATATACAGGGTGATTATATACAGGGTGACTATATACAGGATATACGGGGTGATTATATACAGGGTGATTATATACAGGATATACGGGGTGATTATATACAGGATATACGGGGTGATTATATACAGGGTGATTATATACAGGATATACAGGGTGATTATATACAGGGTGATTATATACAGGATATACGGGGTGATTATATACAGGGTGATTATATACAGGATATACGGGGTGATTATATACAGGATATACGGGGTGATTATATACAGGATATACGGGGTGATTATATACAGGGTGATTATATACAGGATATACGGGATGATTATATACAGGGTGATTATATACAGGATATACGGTGTGATTATATACAGGGTGATTATATACAGGGTGATTATATACAGGATATACGGGGTGATTATATACAGGATATACGGGGTGATTATATACAGGATATACGGGGTGATTATATACAGGGTGATTATATACAGGGTGATTATATACAGGATATACGGGGTGATTATATACAGGGTGATTATATACAGGATATACGGGGTGATTATATACAGGGTGATTATATACAGGATATACGGGGTGATTATATACAGGGTGATTATATACAGGATATACGGGGTGATTATATACAGGATATACGGGGTGATTATATACAGGGTGATTATATACAGGATATACAGCGTGATTATATACAGGATATACGGGGTGATTATATACAGAGTGATTATATACAGGATATACGGGGTTATTATATACAGGGTGATTATATACAGTATATACGGGGTGATTATATACAGAGTGATTATATACAGGATATACGGGGTGATTATATACAGGGTGATTATATACAGGATATACGGGGTGATTATATACAGGATATACGGGGTGATTATATACAGGGTGATTATATACAGGATATACGGGGTGATTATATACAGTGATTATATACAGGATATACGGGGTGATTATATACAGGGTGATTATATACAGGATATACGGGGTGATTATATACAGGATATACGGGGTGATTATATACAGGGTGATTATATACAGGATATACGGGGTGATTATATACAGGGTGATTATATACAGGTTGATTATACACAGGATATACGGGGTGATTATATACGGGGTGAATATATACAGGATATACGGGGTGATTATATACAGGGTGATTATATACAGGATATTCGGGGTGATTATATACAGGGTGATTATATACAGGATATACAGGGTGATTATATACAGGGTGATTATATACAGGATATACGGGGTGATTATATACAGGGTGATTATATACAGGATATACGGGGTGATTATATACAGGGTGATTATATACAGGATATACGGGGTGATTATATACAGGGTGATTATATACAGGATATACGGGGTGATTATATACAGGGTGATTATATACAGGATATATGAGGTGATTATATACGGGGTGATTATATACAGGATATACGGGGTGATTATATACAGGGTGATTATATACAGGATATACAGGGTGATTATATACGGGGTGATTATATACAGGATATACGAGGTGATTATATACAGGGTGATTATATACAGGATATACAGGGTGATTATATACAGGGTGACTATATACAGGATATACGGGGTGATTATATACAGGGTGATTATATACAGGATATACAGGGTGATTATATACAGGGTGACTATATACAGGATATACGGGGTGATTATATACAGGGTGATTATATACAGGATATACCGGGTGATTATATACAGGATATACAGGGTGATTATGTACAGGGTGATTATATACAGGATATACGGGGTGATTATATACAGGGTGACTATATACAGGATATACGGGGTGATTATATACAGGGTGATTATATACAGGATATACGGGGTGATTATATACAGGATATACGGGGTGATTATATACAGGGTGATTATATACAGGATATACAGGGTGATTATATACAGGGTGATTATATCCAGGATATATGGGGTGATTATATACAGGGTGATTATATACAGGATATACAGGGTGATTATATACAGGGTGATTATATACAGGATATACGGGGTGATTATATACAGGGTGATTATATACAGGATATACGGGGTGATTATATACAGGGTGATTATATACAGGATATACAGGGTGATTATATACAGGGTGATTATATACAGGATATACGGGGTGATTATATACAGGGTGATTATATACAGGATATACGGGGTGATTATATACAGGGTGATTATATACAGGATATACGGGGTGATTATATACAGGGTGATTATATACAGGATATACGGGGTGATTATATACAGGGTGATTATATACAGGGTGATTATATACAGGATATACGGGGTGATTATATACAGGGTGATTATATACAGGATATACGGGGTGATTATATACAGGGTGATTATATACAGGATATACGGGGTGATTATATACAGGGTGATTATATACAGGAGATACAGGGTGATTATATACAGGGTGATTATATACAGGATATACGGGGTGATTATATATGGGGTGATTATATACAGGATATACGGGGTGATTATATACAGGGTGATTATATACAGGATATACGGGGTGATTATATACAGGGTGATTATATACAGGATATACGGGGTGATTATATACAGGGTGATTATATACAGGATATACAGGGTGATTATATACAGGGTGATTATATACAGGATATACGGGGTGATTATATACAGGGTGATTATATACAGGATATACGGGGTGATTATATACAGGATATACGGGGTGATTTTATACAGGGTGATTATATACAGGATATACGGGGTGATTATATACAGGGTGATTATATACAGGATATACGGGGTGATTATATACAGGGTGATTATATACAGGATATACAGGGTGATTATATACAGGGTGATTATATACAGGATATACGGGGTGATTATATACGGGGTGATTATATACGGGGTGATTATATACGGGGTGATTATATACAGGGTGATTATATACAGGATATACGGGGTGATTATATACAGGATGTACGGGGTGATTATATACAGGGTGATTATATACAGGATATACGGGGTGATTATATACGGGGTGATTATATACAGGATATACGGGGTGATTATATACAGGGTGATTATATCCAGGATATACGGGGTGATTATATACAGGGTGATTATATACAGGATATACAGGGTGATTATATACAGGGTGATTATATACAGGATATACGGGGTGATTATATACAGGATATACGGGGTGATTATATACAGGGTGATTATATACAGGATATACAGGGTGATTATATACAGGGTGATTATATACAGGATATACGGGGTGATTATATACAGGGTGATTATATACAGGATATACGGGGTGATTATATACAGGGTGATTATATACAGGGTGATTATATACAGGATATACGGGGTGATTATATACAGGGTGATTATATACAGGATATACGGGGTGATTATATACAGGATATACGGTGTGATTATATACAGGGTGATTATATACAGGATATACGGAGTGATTATATACAGGGTGATTATATACAGGATATACAGGGTGATTATATACAGGGTGACTATATACAGGATATACGGGGTGATTATATACAGGGTGACTATATACAGGATATACGGGGTGGTTATATACAGGGTGATTATATACAGGATATACGGGGTGATTATATACAGGGTGATTATATACAGGATATACAGGGTGATTATATACAGGGTGATTATATACAGGATATACGGGGTGATTATATACAGGATATACGGGGTGATTATATACAGGGTGATTATATACAGGATATACAGGGTGATTATATACAGGATATACGGGGTGATTATATACAGGATATACGGGGTGATTATATACAGGATATACGGGGTGACTATATCCAGGGTGATTATATACAGGATATACGGGGTGATTATATACAGGGTGATTATATACAGGATATACGGGGTGATTATATACAGGGTGATTATATACAGGATATACGGGGTGATTATATACAGGATATACGGGGTGACTATATACGGGGTGATTATATACAGGATATACGGGGTGATTATATACAGGGTGATTATATACAGGATACACAGGGTGATTATATACAGGGTGATTATATACAGGATATACGGGGTGAATATATACAGGGTGATTATATACAGGATACACAGGGTGATTATATACGGGGTGATTATATACAGGATATACGGGGTGATTATATACAGGGTGATTATATACAGGATTTACGGGGTGATTATATACAGGGTGATTATATACAGGATACACAGGGTGATTATATACAGGGTGATTATATACAGGATATACGGGGTGCTTATATACAGGGTGATTATATACAGGATATACGGGGTGATTATATACAGGGTGATTATATACAGGATATACGGGGTGATTATATACAGGATATACGGGGTGACTATATACGGGGTGATTATATACAGGATATACGGGGTGATTATATACAGGATATAGGGGGGGATTATATACAGGATATACGGGGTGATTATATACAGGGTGATTATGTACAGGATATACGGGATGATTATATACAGGGTGATTATATACAGGATATACGGGGTGATTATATACAGGGTGATTATATACAGGATATACGGGGTGATTATATACAGGATATACGGGGTGATTATATACAGGGTGATTATATACAGGATATACAGCGTGATTATATACAGGATATACGGGGTGATTATATACAGAGTGATTATATACAGGATATACGGGGTTATTATATACAGGGTGATTATATACAGTATATACGGGGTGATTATATACAGAGTGATTATATACAGGATATACGGGGTGATTATATACAGGGTGATTATATACAGGATATACGGGGTGATTATATACAGGATATACGGGGTGATTATATACAGGGTGATTATATACAGGATATACGGGGTGATTATATACAGTGATTATATACAGGATATACGGGGTGATTATATACAGGGTGATTATATACAGGATATACGGGGTGATTATATACAGGATATACGGGGTGATTATATACAGGGTGATTATATACAGGATATACGGGGTGATTATATACAGGGTGATTATATACAGGGTGATTATACACAGGATATACGGGGTGATTATATACGGGGTGAATATATACAGGATATACGGGGTGATTATATACAGGGTGATTATATACAGGATATTCGGGGTGATTATATACAGGGTGATTATATACAGGATATACAGGGTGATTATATACAGGGTGATTATATACAGGATATACGGGGTGATTATATACAGGGTGATTATATACAGGATATACGGGGTGATTATATACAGGGTGATTATATACAGGATATACGGGGTGATTATATACAGGGTGATTATATACAGGATATACGGGGTGATTATATACAGGGTGATTATATACAGGATATATGAGGTGATTATATACGGGGTGATTATATACAGGATATACGGGGTGATTATATACAGGGTGATTATATACAGGATATACAGGGTGATTATATACGGGGTGATTATATACAGGATATACGAGGTGATTATATACAGGGTGATTATATACAGGATATACAGGGTGATTATATACAGGGTGACTATATACAGGATATACGGGGTGATTATATACAGGGTGATTATATACAGGATATACAGGGTGATTATATACAGGGTGACTATATACAGGATATACGGGGTGATTATATACAGGGTGATTATATACAGGATATACCGGGTGATTATATACAGGATATACAGGGTGATTATGTACAGGGTGATTATATACAGGATATACGGGGTGATTATATACAGGGTGACTATATACAGGATATACGGGGTGATTATATACAGGGTGATTATATACAGGATATACGGGGTGATTATATACAGGATATACGGGGTGATTATATACAGGGTGATTATATACAGGATATACAGGGTGATTATATACAGGGTGATTATATCCAGGATATATGGGGTGATTATATACAGGGTGATTATATACAGGATATACAGGGTGATTATATACAGGGTAATTATATACAGGATATACGGGGTGATTATATACAGGGTGATTATATACAGGATATACGGGGTGATTATATACAGGGTGATTATATACAGGATATACAGGGTGATTATATACAGGGTGATTATATACAGGATATACGGGGTGATTATATACAGGGTGATTATATACAGGATATACGGGGTGATTATATACAGGGTGATTATATACAGGATATACGGGGTGATTATATACAGGGTGATTATATACAGGATATACGGGGTGATTATATACAGGGTGATTATATACAGGGTGATTATATACAGGATATACGGGGTGATTATATACAGGGTGATTATATACAGGATATACGGGGTGATTATATACAGGGTGATTATATACAGGATATACGGGGTGATTATATACAGGGTGATTATATACAGGAGATACAGGGTGATTATATACAGGGTGATTATATACAGGATATACGGGGTGATTATATATGGGGTGATTATATACAGGATATACGGGGTGATTATATACAGGGTGATTATATACAGGATATACGGGGTGATTATATACAGGGTGATTATATACAGGATATACGGGGTGATTATATACAGGGTGATTATATACAGGATATACAGGGTGATTATATACAGGGTGATTATATACAGGATATACGGGGTGATTATATACAGGGTGATTATATACAGGATATACGGGGTGATTATATACAGGATATACGGGGTGATTATATACAGGGTGATTATATACAGGATATACGGGGTGATTATATACAGGGTGATTATATACAGGATATACGGGGTGATTATATACAGGGTGATTATATACAGGATATACAGGGTGATTATATACAGGGTGATTATATACAGGATATACGGGGTGATTATATACGGGGTGATTATATACGGGGTGATTATATACGGGGTGATTATATACAGGGTGATTATATACAGGATATACGGGGTGATTATATACAGGATGTACGGGGTGATTATATACAGGGTGATTATATACAGGATATACGGGGTGATTATATACGGGGTGATTATATACAGGATATACGGGGTGATTATATACAGGGTGATTATATACAGGATATACGGGTTGACTATATACGGGGTGATTATATACAGGATATACGGGGTGATTATATACAGGATATACGGGGTGATTATATACAGGATATACGGGTTGATTATATACGGGGTGATTATATACAGGATATACGGGGTGATTATATACAGGGTGATTATATACAGGATATACGGGGTGATTATATACAGGTTGATTATATACAGGATATACGGGGTGATTATATACAGGATATACGGGGTGATTATATACAGGGTGATTATATACAGGATATACAGGGTGATTATATACAGGATATACGGGGTGAATATATACAGGGTGATTATATACAGGATATACAGGGTGATTATATACAGGGTGATTATATACAGGATATAAGGGGTGATTATATACAGGGTGATTATATACAGGATATACGGGGTGATTATATACAGGATATACGGGGTGATTATATACAGGGTGATTATATACAGGATATACAGGGTGAATATATACGGGGTGATTATATACAGGATATACGGGGTGATTATATACAGGGTGATTATATACAGGATATACGGGGTGATTATATACAGGGTGATTATATACAGGGTGATTATATACAGGGTGATTATATACAGGATATACGGGGTGATTATATACAGGGTGATTATATACAGGATATACGGGGTGATTATATACAGGGTGATTATATACAGGGTGATTATATACAGGATATACGGGGTGATTATATACAGGGTGACTATATACAGGATATAAGGGGTGATTATATACAGGATATACAGGGTGATTATATACAGGATATACGGGGTGATTATATACAGGGTGATTATATACAGGATATACGGGGTGATTATATACAGGGTGATTATATACAGGATATACGGGGTGATTATATACAGGGTGATTATATACAGGGTGATTATATACAGGATATACAGGGTGATTATATACAGGGTGATTATATACAGGGTGATTATATACAGGATATACGGGGTGATTATATACAGGGTGATTATATACAGGGTGATTATATACAGGATATACGGGGTGATTATATACAGGGTGATTATATACAGGATATACGGGGTGATTATATACAGGGTGATTATATACAGGATATACGGGGTGATTATATACGGGGTGATTATATACAGGATATACGGGGTGATTATATAGAGGGTGATTATATACAGGATATACGGGGTGATAATATACAGGGTGATTATATACAGGATATACGAGGTGATTATATACAGGGTGATTATATACAGGATATACGGGGTGATTATATACAGGGTGATTATATACAGGATATACAGGGTGATTATATACAGGGTGACTGTATACAGGATATACGGGGTGACTATATACAGGATATACGGGGTGATTATATACAGGGTGATTATATACAGGATATACAGGGTGATTATATACAGGGTGATTATATACAGGATATACGGGGTGATTATATACAGGGTGATTATATACAGGATATACAGGGTGATTATATACAGGATATACGGGGTGATTATATACAGGGTGATTATATACAGGATATACGGGGTGATTATATACTGGGTGATTATATACAGGATATACGGGGTGATTATATACAGGGTGATTATATACAGGATATACAGGGTGATTATATACACAGTGAATATATACAGGATATACGGGGTGATTATATACAGGGTGATTATATACAGGATATACGAGGTGATTATATACAGGATATACGGGGTGATTATATACAGGGTGATTATATACAGGATATACAGGGTGATTATATACAAGGTGATTATATACAGGATATACGGGGTGATTATATACAGGATATACGGGGTGACTATATACAGGGTGATTATATACAGGATATACGGGTGATTATATACAGGGTGATTATATACAGGATATACAGGGTGATTATATACAGGGTGATTATATACAGGGTGATTATATACAGGATATACGGGGTGACTATATACAGGATATACGGGGTGACTATATACGGGGTGATTATATACAGGATATACGGGGTGATTATATACAGGGTGATTATATACAGGATATACAGGGTGATTATATACAGGGTGACTATATACAGGATATACGGGGTGAATATATACAGGGTGATTATATACAGGATATACGGGGTGATTATATACAGGATATACGGGGTGAATATATACGGGGTGATTATATACAGGATATACGGGGTGATTATATACAGGATATACGGGGTGATTATATACAGGGTGATTATATACAAGATATACGGGGTGATTATATACGGGGTGATTATATACAGGATATACGGGGTGATTATATACAGGGTGATTATATACAGGATACACAGGGTGATTATATACAGGGTGATTATATACAGGATATACGGGGTGATTATATACAGGGTGATTATATACAGGATATACGGGGTGATTATATACAGGATATACGGGGTGACTATATACGGGGTGATTATATACAGGATATACGGGGTGATTATATACAGGATATACGGGGTGATTATATACAGGATATACGGGGTGATTATATACAAGATATACGGGGTGATTATATACAGGGTGATTATATACAGGATATACGGGGTGATTATATACAGGGTGATTATATACAGGATATACGGGGTGATTATATACAGGGTGATTATATACAGGATATACGGGGTGATTATATACAGGGTGATTATATACAGGATATACGGGGTGATTATATACAGGGTGATTATATACAGGATATAAGGGGTGATTATATACAGGGTGATTATATACAGGATATACGGGGTGATTATATACAGGGTGATTATATACAGGATATACAGGGTGATTATATACAGGATATACAGGGTGATTATATACAGAGTGATTATATACAGGATATAAGGGGTGATTATATACAGGGTGATTATATACAGGATATACGGGGTGATTATATACAGAGTGATTATATACAGGATATACGGGGTGATTATATACAGGGTGATTATATACAGGATATACGGGGTGATTATATACATGGTGATTATATACAGGATATACGGGGTGATTATATACAGGATATACGGGGTGATTATATACAGGGTGATTATATACAGGATATACAGGGTGATTATATACAGGGTGATTATATACAGGATATACGGGGTGATTATATACAGGGTGATTATATACAGGATATACGGGGTGATTATATACAGTGTGATTATATACAGGATATACGGGGTGATTATATACAGGGTGATTATATACAGGATATACGGGGTGATTATATACAGGGTGATTATATACAGGATATACGGGGTGATTATATACAGGGTGATTATATACAGGATATACGGGGTGATTATATACAGGGTGATTATATACAGGATATACGGGGTGATTATATACAGGGTGATTATATACGGGGTGATTATATACAGGGTGATTATATACAGGATATACGGGGTGATTATATATGGGGTGATTATATACAGGATATACGGGGTGATTATATACAGGGTGATTATATACAGGATATACGGGGTGATAATATACAGGGTGATTATATACAGGATATACGGGGTGATTATATACAGGGTGATTATATACAGGATATACAGGGTGATTATATACAGGGTGATTATATACAGGATATACGGGGTGATTATATACGGGGTGATTATATACGGGGTGATTATATACAGGGTGATTATATACAGGATATACGGGGTGATTATATACAGGGTGATTATATACAGGATATACGGGGTGATTATATACAGGATATACGGGGTGATTATATACAGGGTGATTATATACAGGATATACGGGGTGATTATATACAGGGTGATTATATACAGGATATACGGGGTGATTATATACAGGGTGATTATATACAGGATATACAGGGTGATTATATACAGGGTGATTATATACAGGATATACGGGGTGATTATATACAGGGTGATTATATACAGGATATACGGGGTGATTATATACAGGTTGATTATATACAGGATATACGGGGTGATTATATACAGGATATACGGGGTGATTATATAAAGGGTGATATATACAGGATATACGGGGTGATTATATACTGGGTGATTATATACAGGATATACGAGGTGATTATATACAGGATATACGGGTTGACTATATACGGGGTGATTATATACAGGATATACAGGGTGATTATATACAGGGTGATTATATACAGGATATACAGGGTGATTATATACAGGATATACGGGGTGATTATATACAGGGCGATTATATACAGGATATATGGGGTGATTATATACAGGATATACGGGGTGATTATATACAGGGTGATTATATACAGGATATACGGGTTGACTATATACGGGGTGATTATATACAGGATATACGGGGTGATTATATACAGGGTGATTATATACAGGATATACGGGTTGACTATATACGGGGTGATTATATACAGGATATACGGGGTGATTATATACAGGGTGATTATATACAGGATATGCGGGGTGATTATATACAGGGTGATTATATACAGTATATACGGGGTGATTATATACAGGGTGATTATTTACAGGATATACGGGGTGATTATATACAGGGTGATTATATACAGGATATACAGGGTGATTATATACAGGGTGATTATATAAAGGATATAAGGGGTGATTATATACAGGGTGATTATATACAGTATATACGGGGTGATTATATACAGGATATACGGGGTGGTTATATGCAGGGTGATTATATACAGGATATACGGGGTGATTATATACAGTATATACGGGGTGATTATATACAGGGTGATTATTTACAGGATATACGGGGTGATTATATACAGGGTGATTATATACAGGATATACAGGGTGATTATATACAGGGTGATTATATAAAGGATATAAGGGGTGATTATATACAGGGTGATTATATACAGTATATACGGGGTGATTATATACAGGATATACGGGGTGATTATATAAAGGGTGATTATATACAGGATATACAGGGTGATTATATACGGGGTGATTATATACAGGATATACGGGGTAATTATATACAGGGTGATTATATACAGGATATACGGGGTGATTATATACAGGGTGATTATATACAGGGTGATTATATACAGGGTGATTATATACAGGATATACGGGGTGATTATATACAGGGTGATTATATACAGGATATACGGGGTGATTATATACAGGGTGATTATATACAGGGTGATTATATACAGGATATACGGGGTGATTATATACAGGGTGACTATATACAGGATATAAGTGGTGATTATATACAGGGTGATTATATACAGGATATACAGGGTGATTATATACAGGGTCATTATATACAGGATATACGGGGTGATTATATACAGGGTGATTATATACAGGATATACGGGGTGATTATATACAGGGTGATTATATACAGGATATACGGGGTGATTATATACAGGGTGATTATATACAGGGTGATTATATACAGGATATACAGGGTGATTATATACAGGGTGATTATATACAGGGTGATTATATACAGGATATACGGGGTGATTATATACAGGGTGATTATATACAGGATATACGGGGTGATTATATACAGGTTGATTATATACAGGATATACGGGGTGATTATATACAGGATATACGGGGTGATTATATAAAGGGTGATTATATACAGGATATACGGGGTGATTATATACTGGGTGATTATATACAGGATATACGAGGTGATTATATACAGGATATACGGGTTGACTATATACGGGGTGATTATATACAGGATATACAGGGTGATTATATACAGGGTGATTATATACAGGATATACAGGGTGATTATATACAGGATATGCGGGGTGATTATATACAGGGCGATTATATACAGGATATATGGGGTGATTATATACAGGATATACGGGGTGATTATATACAGGGTGATTATATACAGGATATACGGGTTGACTATATACGGGGTGATTATATACAGGATATACGGGGTGATTATATACAGGGTGATTATATACAGGATATACGGGTTGACTATATACGGGGTGATTATATACAGGATATACGGGGTGATTATATACAGGGTGATTATATACAGGATATACGGGGTGATTATATACAGGGTGATTATATACAGGATATACGGGGTGATTATATACAGTATATACGGGGTGATTATATACAGGGTGATTATTTACAGGATATACGGGGTGATTATATACAGGGTGATTATATACAGGATATACAGGGTGATTATATACAGGGTGATTATATAAAGGATATAAGGGGTGATTATATACAGGGTGATTATATACAGTATATACGGGGTGATTATATACAGGATATACGGGGTGATTATATGCAGGGTGATTATATACAGGATATACGGGGTGATTATATACAGTATATACGGGGTGATTATATACAGGGTGATTATTTACAGGATATACGGGGTGATTATATACAGGGTGATTATATACAGGATATACAGGGTGATTATATACAGGGTGATTATATAAAGGATATAAGGGGTGATTATATACAGGGTGATTATATACAGTATATACGGGGTGATTATATACAGGATATACGGGGTGATTATATAAAGGGTGATTATATACAGGATATACAGGGTGATTATATACGGGGTGATTATATACAGGATATACGGGGTAATTATATACAGGGTGATTATATACAGGATATACGGGGTGATTATATACAGGGTGATTATATACAGGGTGATTATATACAGGGTGATTATATACAGGATATACGGGGTGATTATATACAGGGTGATTATATACAGGATATACGGGGTGATTATATACAGGGTGATTATATACAGGGTGATTATATACAGGATATACGGGGTGATTATATACAGGGTGATTATATACAGGATATACGGGGTGATTATATACAGGGTGATTATATACAGGATATAAGTGGTGATTATATACAGGGTGATTATATACAGGATATACAGGGTGATTATATACAGGGTCATTATATACAGGATATACGGGGTGATTATATACAGGGTGATTATATACAGGATATACGGGGTGATTATATACAGGGTGATTATATACAGGATATACGGGGTGATTATATACAGGGTGATTATATACAGGGTGATTATATACAGGATATACAGGGTGATTATATACAGGGTGATTATATACAGGGTGATTATATACAGGATATACGGGGTGATTATATACAGGGTGATTATATACAGGGTGATTATATACAGGATATACGGGGTGATTATATACAGGGTGATTATATACAGGATATACGGGGTGATTATATACAGGGTGATTATATACAGGATATACGGGGTGATTATATACGGGGTGATTATATACAGGATATACGGGGTGATTATATACAGGGTGATTATATACAGGATATACGGGGTGATAATATACAGGGTGATTATATACAGGATATACGGGGTGATTATATACAGGGTGATTATATACAGGGTGATTATATACAGGATATACGGGGTGATTATATACAGGGTGATTATATACAGGATATACAGGGTGATTATATACAGGGTGATTATATACAGGATATACGGTGTGATTATATACAGGGTGATTACATACAGGATATACGGGGTGATTATATACAGGGTGATTATATACAGGATATACAGGGTGATTATATACGGGGTGATTATATACAGGATATAGGAGGTGATTATATACAGGGTGATTATATACAGGATATACGGGGTGATTATATACAGGATATACGGGGTGATTATATACAGGGTGATTATATACGGGGTGATTATATCCAGGATATACAGGGTGATTATATACAGGGTGATTATATACAGGATATACGGGGTGATTATATACAGGGTGATTATATACAGGATATACGGGGTGATTATATACAGGGTGATTATATACAGGATATACAGGGTGATTATATACAGGGTGATTATATACAGGATATTCGGGGTGATTATATACAGGGTGATTATATACAGGATATACGGGGTGATTATATACTGGGTGATTATATACAGGATATACGGGGTGATTATATACAGGTTGATTATATACAGGATATACAGGGTGATTATATACAGAGTGATTATATACAGGATATACGGGGTGATTATATACAGGGTGATTATATACAGGATATACGGGGTGATTATATACAGGGTGATTATATACAGGATATACAGGGTGATTATATACAGGGTGATTATATACAGGATATACGGGGTGATTATATACAGGATATACGGGGTGATTATATACAGGATATACGGGGTGATTATATACAGGATATACAGGGTGATTATATACAGAGTGATTATATACAGGATATACGGGGTGATTATATACAGGGTGATTATATACAGGATATACGGGGTGATTATATACAGGGTGATTATATACAGGATATACGGGTGATTATATACAGGGTGATTATATACAGGATATACAGGGTGATTATATACAGGGTGATTATATACAGGATATACGGGGTGTTTATATACAGGGTGATTATATACAGGATATACGGGGTGACTATATACAGGATATACGGGGTGACTATATACAGGATATACGGGGTGATTATATACAGGGTGATTATATACAGGATATACAGGGTGATTATATACAGGGTGACTATATACAGGATATACGGGGTGAATATATACAGGGTGATTATATACAGGATATACGGGGTGATTATATACAGGATATACGGGGTGATTATATACAGGGTGATTATATACAAGATATAGGGGGTGATTATATACAGGGTGATTATATACAGGATACACAGGGTGATTATATACAGGGTGATTATATACAGGATATACGGGGTGATTATATACAGGGTGATTATATACAAGATATACGGGGTGATTATATACAGGGTGATTATATACAGGATATACGGGGTGATTATATACAGGGTGATTATATACAGGATATACGGGGTGATTATATACAGGATATACGGGGTGATTATATACAGGGTGATTATATACAGGATATACGGGGTGATTATATACAGGGTGATTATATACAGGATATACAGGGTGATTATATACAGGATATACGGGGTGATTATATACAGAGTGATTATATAGAGGATATAAGGGGTGATTATATACAGGGTGATTATATACAGGATATACGGGGTGATTATATACAGGGTGATTATATACAGGATATACTGTTTGACTATATACGGGGTGATTATATACAGGATATACGGGGTGATTATATACAGGATATACGGGTTGATTATATACGGGGTGATTATATACAGGATATACGGGGTGATTATATACAGGGTGATTATATACAGGATATACGGGGTGATTATATACAGGTTGATTATATACAGGATATACGGGGTGATTATATGTAGGGTGATTATATACAGGATATACGGGGTGATTATATACAGGGTGATTATATACAGGATATACGGGGTGATTATATACAGGATATACGGGGTGATTATATACAGGGTGATTATATACAGGATATACAGGGTGATTATATACAGGATATACGGGGTGAATATATACAGGGTGATTATATACAGGATATACAGGGTGATTATATACAGGGTGATTATATACAGGATATAAGGGGTGATTATATACAGGGTGATTATATACAGGATATACGGGGTGATTATATACAGGATATACGGGGTGATTATATACAGGGTGATTATATACAGGATATACAGGGTGAATATATACGGGGTGATTATATACAGGATATACGGGGTGATTATATACAGGGTGATTATATACAGGATATACGGGGTGATTATATACAGGGTGATTATATACAGGGTGATTATATACAGGGTGATTATATACAGGATATACGGGGTGATTATATACAGGGTGATTATATACAGGATATACGGGGTGATTATATACAGGGTGATTATATACAGGGTGATTATATACAGGATATACGGGGTGATTATATACAGGGTGACTATATACAGGATATAAGGGGTGATTATATACAGGATATACAGGGTGATTATATACAGGATATACGGGGTGATTATATACAGGGTGATTATATACAGGATATACGGGGTGATTATATACAGGGTGATTATATACAGGATATACGGGGTGATTATATACAGGGTGATTATATACAGGGTGATTATATACAGGATATACAGGGTGATTATATACAGGGTGATTATATACAGGGTGATTATATACAGGATATACGGGGTGATTATATACAGGGTGATTATATACAGGATATACGGGGTGATTATATACAGGGTGATTATATACAGGGTGATTATATACAGGATATACGGGGTGATTATATACAGGGTGACTATATACAGGATATAAGGGGTGATTATATACAGGATATACAGGGTGATTATATACAGGATATACGGGGTGATTATATACAGGGTGATTATATACAGGGTGATTATATACAGGATATACAGGGTGATTATATACAGGGTGATTATATACAGGGTGATTATATACAGGATATACGGGGTGATTATATACAGGGTGATTATATACAGGGTGATTATATACAGGATATACGGGGTGATTATATACAGGGTGATTATATACAGGATATACGGGGTGATTATATACAGGGTGATTATATACAGGATATACGGGGTGATTATATACGGGGTGATTATATACAGGATATACGGGGTGATTATATAGAGGGTGATTATATACAGGATATACGGGGTGATAATATACAGGGTGATTATATACAGGATATACGAGGTGATTATATACAGGGTGATTATATACAGGATATACGGGGTGATTATATACAGGGTGATTATATACAGGATATACAGGGTGATTATATACAGGGTGACTGTATACAGGATATACGGGGTGACTATATACAGGATATACGGGGTGATTATATACAGGGTGATTATATACAGGATATACAGGGTGATTATATACAGGGTGATTATATACAGGATATACGGGGTGATTATATACAGGATATATGGGGTGATTATATAAAGGTGATTATATACAGGATATACGGGGTGATTATATACAGGGTGATTATATACAGGATATACAGGGTGATTATATACAGGGTGATTATATACAGGATATACGGGGTGATTATATACAGGGTGATTATATACAGGATATACGGGGTGATTATATACTGGGTGATTATATACAGGATATACGGGGTGATTATATACAGGGTGATTATATACAGGATATACAGGGTGATTATATACACAGTGAATATATACAGGATATACGGGGTGATTATATACAGGGTGATTATATACAGGATATACGGGGTGATTATATACAGGATATACGGGGTGATTATATACAGGGTGATTATATACAGGATATACAGGGTGATTATATACAAGGTGATTATATACAGGATATACGGGGTGATTATATACAGGATATACGGGGTGACTATATACAGGGTGATTATATACAGGATATACGGGTGATTATATACAGGGTGATTATATACAGGATATACAGGGTGATTATATACAGGGTGATTATATACAGGGTGATTATATACAGGATATACGGGGTGACTATATACAGGATATACGGGGTGACTATATACGGGGTGATTATATACAGGATATACGGGGTGATTATATACAGGGTGATTATATACAGGATATACGGGGTGATTATATACAGGGTGATTATATACAGGATATACGGGGTGATTATATACAGGATATACGGGGTGATTATATACAGGGTGACTATATACAGGATATACGGGGTGAATATATACAGGGTGATTATATACAGGATATACGGGGTGATTATATACAGGATATACGGGGTGAATATATACGGGGTGATTATATACAGGATATACGGGGTGATTATATACAGGATATACGGGGTGATTATATACAGGGTGATTATATACAAGATATACGGGGTGATTATATACGGGGTGATTATATACAGGATATACGGGGTGATTATATACAGGGTGATTATATACAGGATACACAGGGTGATTATATACAGGGTGATTATATACAGGATATACGGGGTGATTATATACAGGGTGATTATATACAGGATATACGGGGTGATTATATACAGGATATACGGGGTGACTATATACGGGGTGATTATATACAGGATATACGGGGTGATTATATACAGGATATACGGGGTGATTATATACAGGATATACGGGGTGATTATATACAAGATATACGGGGTGATTATATACAGGGTGATTATATACAGGATATACGGGGTGATTATATACAGGGTGATTATATACAGGATATACGGGGTGATTATATACAGGGTGATTATATACAGGATATACGGGGTGATTATATACAGGGTGATTATATACAGGATATACGGGGTGATTATATACAGGGTGATTATATACAGGATATAAGGGGTGATTATATACAGGGTGGTTATATACAGGATATACGGGGTGATTATATACAGGGTGATTATATACAGGATATACAGGGTGATTATATACAGGATATACAGGGTGATTATATACAGAGTGATTATATACAGGATATAAGGGGTGATTATATACAGGGTGATTATATACAGGATATACGGGGTGATTATATACAGAGTGATTATATACAGGATATACGGGGTGATTATATACAGGGTGATTATATACAGGATATACGGGGTGATTATATACAGGGTGATTATATACAGGATATACGGGGTGATTATATACAGGATATACGGGGTGATTATATACAGGGTGATTATATACAGGATATACAGGGTGATTATATACAGGGTGATTATATACAGGATATACGGGGTGATTATATACAGGGTGATTATATACAGGATATACGGGGTGATTATATACAGTGTGATTATATACAGGATATACGGGGTGATTATATACAGGGTGATTATATACAGGATATACGGGGTGATTATATACAGGGTGATTATATACAGGATATACGGGGTGATTATATACAGGGTGATTATATACAGGATATACGGGGTGATTATATACAGGGTGATTATATACAGGATATACGGGGTGATTATATACAGGGTGATTATATACGGGGTGATTATATACAGGGTGATTATATACAGGATATACGGGGTGATTATATATGGGGTGATTATATACAGGATATACGGGGTGATTATATACAGGGTGATTATATACAGGATATACGGGGTGATTATATACAGGGTGATTATATACAGGATATACAGGGTGATTATATACAGGGTGATTATATACAGGATATACGGGGTGATTATATACAGGGTGATTATATACAGGATATACGGGGTGATTATATACAGGGTGATTATATACAGGATATACGGGGTGATTATATACAGGGTGATTATATACAGGATATACGGGGTGATTATATACAGGGTGATTATATGCAGGGTGATTATATACAGGATATACGGGGTGATTATATACAGGGTGATTATATACAGGATATACGGGGTGATTATATACAGGGTGATTATATACAGGATATACAGGGTGATTATATACAGGGTGATTATATACAGGATATACAGGGTGATTATATACTGGGTGATTATATACGGGGTGATTATATACAGGGTGATTATATACAGGATATACGGGGTGATTATATATGGGGTGATTATATACAGGATATACGGGGTGATTATATACAGGGTGATTATATACAGGATATACGGGGTGATAATATACAGGGTGATTATATACAGGATATACGGGGTGATTATATACAGGGTGATTATATACAGGATATACAGGGTGATTATATACAGGGTGATTATATACAGGATATACGGGGTGATTATATACGGGGTGATTATATACGGGGTGATTATATACAGGGTGATTATATACAGGATATACGGGGTGATTATATACAGGGTGATTATATACAGGATATACGGGGTGATTATATACAGGATATACGGGGTGATTATATACAGGGTGATTATATACAGGATATACGGGGTGATTATATACAGGGTGATTATATACAGGATATACGGGGTGATTATATACAGGGTGATTATATACAGGATATACAGGGTGATTATATACAGGGTGATTATATACAGGATATACGGGGTGATTATATACAGGGTGATTATATACAGGATATACGGGGTGATTATATACAGGTTGATTATATACAGGATATACGGGGTGATTATATACAGGATATACGGGGTGATTATATAAAGGGTGATTATATACAGGATATACGGGGTGATTATATACTGGGTGATTATATACAGGATATACGAGGTGATTATATACAGGATATACGGGTTGACTATATACGGGGTGATTATATACAGGATATACAGGGTGATTATATACAGGGTGATTATATACAGGATATACAGGGTGATTATATACAGGATATACGGGGTGATTATATACAGGGCGATTATATACAGGATATATGGGGTGATTATATACAGGATATACGGGTTGACTATATACGGGGTGATTATATACAGGATATACGGGGTGATTATATACAGGATATACGGGGTGATTATATACAGGATATACGGGTTGATTATATACGGGGTGATTATATACAGGATATACGGGGTGATTATATACAGGGTGATTATATACAGGATATACGGGGTGATTATATACAGGGTGATTATATACAGGATATACGGGGTGATTATATACAGTATATACGGGGTGATTATATACAGGGTGATTATTTACAGGATATACGGGGTGATTATATACAGGGTGATTATATACAGGATATACAGGGTGATTATATACAGGGTGATTATATAAAGGATATAAGGGGTGATTATATACAGGGTGATTATATACAGTATATACGGGGTGATTATATACAGGGTGATTATATACAGGATATACGGGGTTATTATATGCAGGGTGATTATATACAGGATATACGGGGTGATTATATACAGTATATACGGGGTGATTATATACAGGGTGATTATTTACAGGATATACGGGGTGATTATATACAGGGTGATTATATACAGGATATACAGGGTGATTATATACAGGGTGATTATATAAAGGATATAAGGGGTGATTATATACAGGGTGATTATATACAGTATATACGGGGTGATTATATACAGGATATACGGGGTGATTATATAAAGGGTGATTATATACAGGATATACAGGGTGATTATATACGGGGTGATTATATACAGGATATACGGGGTAATTATATACAGGGTGATTATATACAGGATATACGGGGTGATTATATACAGGGTGATTATATACAGGGTGATTATATACAGGATATACGGGGTGATTATATACAGGGTGATTATATACAGGATATACGGGGTGATTATATACAGGGTGATTATATATAGGGTGATTATATACAGGATATACGGGGTGATTATATACAGGGTGACTATATACAGGATATAAGTGGTGATTATATACAGGGTGATTATATACAGGATATACAGGGTGATTATATACAGGGTCATTATATACAGGATATACGGGGTGATTATATACAGGGTGATTATATACAGGATATACGGGGTGATTATATACAGGGTGATTATATACAGGATATACGGGGTGATTATATACAGGGTGATTATATACAGGGTGAGTATATACAGGATATACAGGGTGATTATATACAGGGTGATTATATACAGGGTGATTATATACAGGATATACGGGGTGATTATATACAGGGTGATTATATACAGGGTGATTATATACAGGATATACGGGGTGATTATATACAGGGTGATTATATACAGGATATACGGGGTGATTATATACAGGGTGATTATATACAGGATATACGGGGTGATTATATACGGGGTGATTATATACAGGATATACGGGGTGATTATATACAGGGTGATTATATACAGGATATACGGGGTGATAATATACAGGGTGATTATATACAGGATATACGGGGTGATTATATACAGGGTGATTATATACAGGGTGATTATATACAGGATATACGGGGTGATTATATACAGGGTGATTATATACAGGATATACGGGGTGATTATATACAGGGTGATTATATACAGGTTGATTATATACAGGATATATGGGGTGATTATATACAGGGTGATTATATACAGGATATACAGGGTGATTATATACAGGGTGATTATATACAGGATATACGGTGTGATTATATACAGGGTGATTACATACAGGATATACAGGGTGATTATATACGGGGTGATTATATACAGGATATAGGAGGTGATTATATACAGGGTGATTATATACAGGATATACGGGGTGATTATATACAGGATATACGGGGTGATTATATACAGGGTGATTATATACGGGGTGATTATATACAGGATATACAGGGTGATTATATACAGGGTGATTATATACAGGATATACAGGGTGATTATATACAGGGTGATTATATACAGGATATTCGGGGTGATTATATACAGGGTGATTATATACAGGATATACGGGGTGATTATATACTGGGTGATTATATACAGGATATACGGGGTGATTATATACAGGGTGATTATATACAGGATATACGGGGTGATTATATACAGGGTGATTATATACAGGATATACAGGGTGATTATATACAGGGTGATTATATACAGGATATACGGGGTGATTATATACAGGATATACGGGGTGATTATATACAGGATATACGGGGTGATTATATACAGGATATACAGGGTGATTATATACAGAGTGATTTTATACAGGATATACGGGGTGATTATATACAGGGTGATTATATACAGGATATACGGGGTGATTATATACAGGGTGATTATATACAGGATATACGGGTGATTATATACAGGGTGATTATATACAGGATATACAGGGTGATTATATACAGGGTGATTATATACAGGATATACGGGGTGTTTATATACAGGGTGATTATATACAGGATATACGGGGTGACTATATACAGGATATACGGGGTGACTATATACAGGATATACGGGGTGATTATATACAGGGTGATTATATACAGGATATACAGGGTGATTATATACAGGGTGACTATATACAGGATATACGGGGTGAATATATACAGGGTGATTATATACAGGATATACGGGGTGATTATATACAGGATATACGGGGTGAATATATACGTGGTGATTATATACAGGATATACGGGGTGATTATATACAGGATATACGGGGTGATTATATACAGGGTGATTATATACAGGATACACAGGGTGATTATATACAGGGTGATTATATACAGGATATAAGGGGTGATTATATACAGGGTGATTATATACAGGATATACGGGGTGATTATATACAGGGTGATTATATACAAGATATACGGGGTGATTATATACAGGGTGATTATATACAGGATATACGGGGTGATTATATACAGGGTGATTATATACAGGATATACGGGGTGATTATATACAGGGTGATTATATACAGGATATACGGGGTGATTATATACAGGGTGATTATATACAGGATATACGGGGTGATTATATACAGGGTGATTATATACAGGATATACAGGGTGATTATATACAGGATATACGGGGTGATTATATACAGAGTGATTATATAGAGGATATAAGGGGTGATTATATACAGGGTGATTATATACAGGATATACGGGGTGATTATATACAGGGTGATTATATACAGGATATACGGGGAGATTATATACAGGGTGATTATATACAGGATATACGGGGTGATTATATACAGGATATACGGGGTGATTATATACAGGGTGATTATATACAGGATATACAGGGTGATTATATACAGGGTGATTATATACAGGATATACGGGGTGATTATATACAGGGTGATTATATACAGGATATACGGGGTGATTATATACAGTGTGATTATATACAGGATATACGGGGTGATTATATACAGGGTGATTATATACAGGATATACGGGGTGATTATATACAGGGTGATTATATACAGGATATACGGGGTGATTATATACAGGGTGATTATATACAGGATATACGGGGTGATTATATACAGGGTGATTATATACAGGATATACGGGGTGATTATATACAGGGTGATTATATACGGGGTGATTATATACAGGTTGATTATATACAGGATATACGGGGTGATTATATATGGGGTGATTATATACAGGATATACGGGGTGATTATATACAGGGTGATTATATACAGGATATACGGGGTGATTATATACAGGGTGATTATATACAGGATATACAGGGTGATTATATACAGGGTGATTATATACAGGATATACGGGGTGATTATATACAGGGTGATTATATACAGGATATATGGGGTGATTATATACGGGGTGATTATATACAGGATATACGGGGTGATTATATACAGGGTGATTATATACAGGATATACGGGGTGATTATATACGGGGTGATTATATACAGGATATACGGGGTGATTATATACAGGGTGATTATATACAGGATATACGGGGTGATTATATACAGGGTGATTATATACAGGATATACGGGGTGATTATATACAGGGTGATTATATACAGGATATACGGGGTGATTATATACAGGGTGATTATATACAGGATATACGGGGTGATTATATACAGGGTGATTATATACAGGATATACGGGGTGATTATATACAGGGTGATTATATACAGGATATACGGGGTGATTATATACAGGGTGATTATATACGGGGTGATTATATACAGGGTGATTATATACAGGATATACGGGGTGATTATATACAGGGTGATTATATACAGGATATACGGGGTGATTATATACAGGGTGATTATATACGGGGTGATTATATACAGGTTGATTATATACAGGATATACGGGGTGATTATATATGGGGTGATTATATACAGGATATACGGGGTGATTATATACAGGGTGATTATATACAGGATATACGGGGTGATTATATACAGGGTGATTATATACAGGATATACAGGGTGATTATATACAGGGTGATTATATACAGGATATACGAGGTGATTATATACAGGGTGATTATATACAGGATATATGGGGTGATTATATACGGGGTGATTATATACAGGATATACGGGGTGATTATATACTGGGTGATTATATACAGGATATACGGGGTGATTATATACGGGGTGATTATATACAGGATATACGAGGTGATTATATACAGGGTGATTATATACAGGATATACAGGGTGATTATATACAGGGTGACTATATACAGGATATACGGGGTGATTATATACAGGGTGACTATATACAGGATATACGGGGTGATTATATACAGGGTGATTATATACAGGATATACGGGGTGATTATATACAGGGTAATTATATACAGGATATACGGGGTGATTATATACAGGGTGATTATATACAGGATATACGGGGTGATTATTTACAGGGTGATTATATACAGGATATACGGGGTGATTATATACAGGGTGATTATATACAGGATATACGGGGTGATTATATACAGGGTGATTATATACGGGGTGATTATATACAGGGTGATTATATACAGGATATACGGGGTGATTATATACAGGGTGATTATATACAGGATATACGGGGTGATTATATACAGGATATATGGGGTGACTATATACGGGGTGATTATATACAGGATATACGGGGTGATTATATAGAGGATATATGGGGTGATTATATACAAGATATACGGGGTGATTATATACAGGGTGATTATATACAGGATATACGGGGTGATTATATACAGGGTGATTATATACAGGATATACGGGGTGATTATATACAGGGTGATTATATACAGGATATACGGGGTGATTATATACAGGGTGATTATATACAGGATATAAGGGGTGATTATATACAGGATATACGAGGTGATTATATACAGGATATACGGGTTGACTATATACGGGGTGATTATATACAGGATATACAGGGTGATTATATACAGGGTGATTATATACAGGATATACAGGGTGATTATATACAGGATATACGGGGTGATTATATACAGGGTGATTATATACAGGATATACAGGGTGATTATATACAGGATATACGGGGTGATTATATACAGAGTGATTATATACAGGATATAAGGGGTGATTATATACAGGGTGATTATATACAGGATATACGGGGTGATTATATACAGGGTGATTATATACAGGATATACGGGGTGATTATATACAGGATATACGGGGTGATTATATACAGGATATACGGGGTGATTATATACAGGATATACAGGGTGATTATATACAGAGTGATTTTATACAGGATATACGGGGTGATTATATACAGGGTGATTATATACAGGATATACGGGGTGATTATATACAGGGTGATTATATACAGGATATACGGGTGATTATATACAGGGTGATTATATACAGGATATACAGGGTGATTATATACAGGGTGATTATATACAGGATATACGGGGTGTTTATATACAGGGTGATTATATACAGGATATACGGGGTGACTATATACAGGATATACGGGGTGACTATATACAGGATATACGGGGTGATTATATACAGGGTGATTATATACAGGATATACAGGGTGATTATATACAGGGTGACTATATACAGGATATACGGGGTGAATATATACAGGGTGATTATATACAGGATATACGGGGTGATTATATACAGGATATACGGGGTGAATATATACGGGGTGATTATATACAGGATATACGGGGTGATTATATACAGGATATACGGGGTGATTATATACAGGGTGATTATATACAAGATATACGGGGTGATTATATACAGGGTGATTATATACAGGATACACAGGGTGATTATATACAGGGTGATTATATACAGGATATACGGGGTGATTATATACAGGGTGATTATATACAGGATATACGGGGTGATTATATACAGGGTGATTATATACAAGATATACGGGGTGATTATATACAGGGTGATTATATACAGGATATACGGGGTGATTATATACAGGGTGATTATATACAGGATATACGGGGTGATTATATACAGGGTGATTATATACAGGATATACGGGGTGATTATATACAGGGTGATTATATACAGGATATACGGGGTGATTATATACAGGGTGATTATATACAGGATATACAGGGTGATTATATACAGGATATACGGGGTGATTATATACAGAGTGATTATATAGAGGATATAAGGGGTGATTATATACAGGGTGATTATATACAGGATATACGGGGTGATTATATACAGGGTGATTATATACAGGATATACGGGGTGATTATATACAGGGTGATTATATACAGGATATACGGGGTGATTATATACAGGATATACGGGGTGATTATATACAGGGTGATTATATACAGGATATACAGGGTGATTATATACAGGGTGATTATATACAGGATATACGGGGTGATTATATACAGGGTGATTATATACAGGATATACGGGGTGATTATATACAGTGTGATTATATACAGGATATACGGGGTGATTATATACAGGGTGATTATATACAGGATATACGGGGTGATTATATACAGGGTGATTATATACAGGATATACGGGGTGATTATATACAGGGTGATTATATACAGGATATACGGGGTGATTATATACAGGGTGATTATATACAGGATATACGGGGTGATTATATACAGGGTGATTATATACGGGGTGATTATATACAGGTTGATTATATACAGGATATACGGGGTGATTATATATGGGGTGATTATATACAGGATATACGGGGTGATTATATACAGGGTGATTATATACAGGATATACGGGGTGATTATATACAGGGTGATTATATACAGGATATACAGGGTGATTATATACAGGGTGATTATATACAGGATATACGGGGTGATTATATACAGGGTGATTATATACAGGATATATGGGGTGATTATATACGGGGGTGATTATATACAGGATATACGGGGTGATTATATACAGGGTGATTATATACAGGATATACGGGGTGATTATATACGGGGTGATTATATACAGGATATACGGGGTGATTATATACAGGGTGATTATATACAGGATATACGGGGTGATTATATACAGGGTGATTATATACAGGATATACGGGGTGATTATATACAGGGTGATTATATACAGGATATACGGGGTGATTATATACAGGGTGATTATATACAGGATATACGGGGTGATTATATACAGGGTGATTATATACAGGATATACGGGGTGATTATATACAGGGTGATTATATACAGGATATACGGGGTGATTATATACAGGGTGATTATATACGGGGTGATTATATACAGGGTGATTATATACAGGATATACGGGGTGATTATATACAGGGTGATTATATACAGGATATACGGGGTGATTATATACAGGGTGATTATATACGGGGTGATTATATACAGGTTGATTATATACAGGATATACGGGGTGATTATATATGGGGTGATTATATACAGGATATACGGGGTGATTATATACAGGGTGATTATATACAGGATATACGGGGTGATTATATACAGGGTGATTATATACAGGATATACAGGGTGAATATATACAGGGTGATTATATACAGGATATACGAGGTGATTATATACAGGGTGATTATATACAGGATATATGGGGTGATTATATACAGGGTGATTATATACAGGATATACGGGGTGATTATATACTGGGTGATTATATACAGGATATACGGGGTGATTATATACAGGGGTGATTATATACAGGATATACGAGGTGATTATATACAGGGTGATTATATACAGGATATACAGGGTGATTATATACAGGGTGATTATATACAGGATATACGGGGTGATTATATACAGGGTGACTATATACAGGATATACGGGGTGATTATATACAGGGTGATTATATACAGGATATACGGGGTGATTATATACAGGGTGATTATATACAGGATATACGGGGTGATTATATACAGGGTGATTATATACAGGATATACGGGGTGATTATTTACAGGGTGATTATATACAGGATATACGGGGTGATTATATACAGGGTGATTATATACAGGATATACGGGGTGATTATATACAGGGTGATTAAAATATACGGGGGTGATTATATACAGGGTGATTATATACAGGATATACGGGGTGATTATATACAGGGTGATTATATACAGGATATACGGGGTGATTATATACAGGGTGATTATATACAGGATATACGGGGTGATTATATACAGGATATATGGGTGACTATATACAGGGGTGATTATATACAGGATATACGGATATACCCAAGGGTGATTATATAGAGGATATATGGGGTGATTATATACAAGATATACGGGGTGATTATATACAGGGTGATTATATACAGGATATACGGGGTGATTATATACAGGGTGATTATATACAGGATATACGGGGTGATTATATACAGGGTGATTATATACAGGATATACGGGGTGATTATATACAGGGTGATTATATACAGGATATACGGGGTGATTATATACAAATACAGGTGATTATATACAGGATATACGGGGTGATTATATACGGGGTGATTATATACAGGATATACGGGGTGATTATATACAGGGTGATTATATACAGGATATACGGGGTGATTTATATACAGGATATACGGGGTGATTATATACAGGGTGATTATATACAGGATATACAGGGTGATTATATACAGTGATTATAACGGGGTGATTATATACAGAGTGATTATATACAGGATATAAGGGGTGATTATATACAGGGTGATTATATACAGGATATACGGGGTGATTATATACAGGGTGATTATATACAGGATATACGGGGTGATTATATACAGGGTGATTATATACAGGATATACAGGTGATTATATCGGTGATTATATACAGGATATACGGGGTGATTATATACAGGGTGATTATATACAGGATATACAGGGGTTGATTATATACAGGGTGATTATATACAGGATATACGGGGTGATTATATACAGGGTGATTATATACAGGATATACGGGGTGATTATATACAGGGTGATTATATACAGGATATACGGGGTGATTATATACAGGGTGATTATATACAGGATATACGGGGTGATTATATACAGGGTGATTATATACAGGATATACGGGGTGATTATATTACAGGGTGATTATATACAGGATATACGGGGTGATTATATACAGGGTGATTATATACAGGATATACGGGGTGATTATATACAGGGGTGATTATATACAGGATATACGGGGTGATTATATACAGGGTGATTATATACAGGATATACGGGGTGATTATATACAGGGTGATTATATACAGGATATACAGGGTGATTATATACAGGGTGATTATATACAGGATATACGGGGTGATTATATACAGGGTGATTATATACAGGATATACGGGGTGATTATATACCAGGGTGATTATATACAGGATATACGGGTGGTGATTATATACAGGGTGATTAT